>NW_007252946.1:504399-510013 GCF_000164805.1 Carlito syrichta
TCTGTCTGGGGCTGGGAAACACCTCTTATCAACAGGGTGTCTGAATGAAACGTAATTGTACACCTAACCCTTAACTGTACCCCACAAAACTATAATAAAAATACTGATTAATTATTAAAAAAAAAAAAATACCATATGACCCTCTACAGAAATTGTTTGCCAGCCTTTGACCTAGACTGTGGTGTTGTCTGGTTTGCCCTGAGATTGTGCATCTCAGTGGCCCTGCTTCAAGACTTAAGGAACCCATGGTCTATTGAAGGAGACAGTCACATCAACAGTTCCACATGCCAAAGTAAAGAAAGGACCAAAAGGCTGGTGGAATATGGGGAGGTTGACGTTGATAGGAAAAATCAGTAAAGACTTTTATTCCTGGATGGTGTGACATTTGATTTAGGGCTTCAGGAAAGCCAGGACTTTGAGAAAGCCATAAAAGCAAAGCCATGAAGATGAGACAGAGTACAGTGGGCTTGTGGATAATGAGCAACTCGAGTATGTTGGGTACCTGGTGGTGCATGGTGAGGAGTGGACAGGTAGGCTGGACCAACAAAGAAGGTATTAGAAGTTAGACTGATAGGTTTGGGTTTGAAACTGTAAAGATAAGCTAATGATGGTTTTTAGATAGAATATAGATGTATACTTTTAAAATGTTGTTTTCAATTCTCATGATGTTCTTTGTTTCCAAAAGCAAGAGTCTTTGCAAAAGCAGATATTTTTCCTCCTCTTGGAAATTTACCTCTCCTCTTGGCATTTTCTTTTCGTGTGTGCGTGTGTGTGTGTGTGTGTATGTGTGTGTGTGTGTGTTTGGATTTGACATTTTCAACTCTACACAGGTTTGGTTCTCTTCCAGGCTCTCTGACTAAATTATTTGTGTGGACTGATCTTCCATTTATTATTTGCATTCCTTGAACTCTTTCCTCCTCAGTTTTCACTGTATCTTCATACCTTCAATGAATTATACATTCCTATAGTTTTCTTTCTATTTCTGAGGTGGGGGGGAAATAATGGTGTGTGCATGTGTGGTGTGGGTGGGGTATCCTTTAGCTGTGATTGGCCAAGTTCTTATGAATCCCATTTCCTCTACCAGTACACCAGATTTTCCAGTTCAATTGGATCCCCAATGGAATTTGGGCAGAAGTTATACATGACTGGACCTCTAAAATTTTCTATGAGGCTCTTTAGGACTATACCTTCTGTAGCCATCTTGGATGTCACCTGTTTAAGATAGTAGTGCACAGAGATTTCAAGATTTTGTGTTTCCAAAACTCCCAAATCTATTTCTCAGTCTTGACCTCTCATCAGGATTCTTGTGATAATTCTATAATGGCTACAGTTAGTATTTGTGAAATCAAACTTCCCATTTATCTCATTTGAATCTTTCTTCTCACTAACAACTGTGGTTTTAGCACTATTTTCCTCTGTTTTTTTTTCCCTTTATCTCTAATACTCAATCTGTTGCACAGACTCAACATTTTTTTCTGTAAAGCACCCTTGGGTTTACTCTTTACTCTTTCCATTCCAAAGATGTCACTATTTTACAATTCTGGTCATCAATACTTAGGCTTGGTTATTATAACAACTTTCTACCTGGTCCCCCTGCATTCAGTTCCTTCTCATGGCACCTATTCCTTTTGCTTCTGTGAAATTAAATTTAAAACATCATTTTCATTTCGAAAGACATCTGCTTAGGTACTACTGTAGCTTCCTATTGCAGGTTCTGGTACTCAAAATCCTGCACAGCAAGTATCCACCCTAGTTAACCAATCTTATTGCATTCTTTCCTAACATGAACTTTGTGTTTTATTTAAGCAATTCTGTTTATCCCTGAGGAAGCTAAATCCATTCTCACTGATGACTCTGTCTACAGGAGTGCTTCCTAAACTGGGTGATTTTGCACCCCAGGGGGGACATTTGACAATGTCGGGAGATATTTTTGGTAGTCACAACCAGGGAGAGGTGCTATCACCAAGTCTAGTAGGTTGAGGGCAAGGATGATGTTAAACATTTTATAATGCACAGGAAGTCCCCCAAAGACCTATCCAGTCAAAATGTCAATAGTTCTGAGGTTGAAAAATCCTGAGATATAGAAAGGAACCTCCCCAAAGAACAATCTTAAACCCAGGTAAATGCGTAATCCAGTGGTCCAGGAATGATGTTGCTCTCAAAGATGTTCAGCAATGTCTAAGATGTTTTTGGTTGTTCCACCCAGGAAGTGGAGAATAACTACTGGTTTCTGGTGGGTAAATGCCAGGGATGCTGCTAAAACGTCAACAATGCAAAGGACAGCCCTTTATGACAAATCATTATCCAACCCCAAATATTAACAGTGTTATGAGGTTGAGAAACCTTCATCTACACTATTCTCCCTGGATAGAAATTCTTTCCATATGTTCTTTATATGTTTATCTAGTTCCAGATAATTATTAAAGGAGTAGTCAAAATTCCATTTCCAAGGTAATAATGTCTCTGCCTATTTTGGCCCACAGTGGTCTTGACCATCTTTAGAATGTGTAATGCACTTATAGATAGAATCATCCAGTTTAGTGTTTACTTCATGCATACGTGTCTTATTCACCCAACTGAAGTATACTAAAGGACACTCGAGGGGGAATAAATATCTAGTAATGTCTTTTGTATTCATGCCACTGAAGACAAGTCTTTGTGCATATAGTAAGTGCCCCATAAGTTTCTGTCGATTGTCAAAATTTCCAAGTTGTATATAATTTCAAATTCCTTTCACAATCGTTGCTTTATAAGAAAGGTCAGCTATAAAAAATAGACAACTAAAAGGAAGAAAAATTTAGCTTAGGTCTTTTAGAGATGAGATCTTTTAATATCCAGATTATTTTGTATTTGCTTAATTAAGAGAAAAGAGAATGCTTATTATTTTGGTAGTCACAACCAGGGAGAGGTGCTATTAGCAGGTCTTGTAGGTTGAGGTCAAGGATGATTTTCATGACTTTACAACTTATATTGTTTACAAACATATCTGGCAGAAAAATAGAGCCAGTCAAGTGGTTAAGATTTTTGTGGCACTAGATAAGCATTTATCTGTTATTTAAATCCATCAGTTAGATGGTAGAATTTGGTTTTTACTTGGTTGTTTTGGCATCATGTGGACATTCCTTAGAGCTGTTGTCTATTAATGTTCTTTTAAATACTGCCTTGACATTTTTGAAAACTTTGGCAAGTTTTCCTGAGTCAATTTTATAAATAGTTATATCCTCAATTCAGCTTCAAAGTTTCAAGTTTCAATTCAGTTTCAAAGTTTCAAGTCATAAATTTATTTTAGCCCCATAATTTGGTTTGTCTGTGTTCAGACACGATACTGCATCCTATGTTATGAAGCCAGCTGTTCATAGGTTAGGCCCTTTTCTACCTGATGTTTATCTCCAGGACAGAAGAATAAGTCATTTGTACAAGGATTACCTGAATGTCTTTACAGTTTGAATGCCTTCTCCATTCCTCATGGCAAGGCACACCCATGCGAAAATGTGCCAACTACAGTATATCCATATTCTCAGCCTGAGCAGAGGGACATTCCTCCAGCAGCCAATCAAGGAGGATTGATAATGAACATGAACAGAGAGACATTCTCTACAGTAGAGAAACTCACAAATGACTATGATTACATATTTTTAATAGAAAAGAGGCAAAATGTAATTCATAGGGCAATTTTAAATATTCAGATATTTTTCTTTCTTTAAGTGGCGTGCTCTCTCACACCTACCTTTTTTAGTCAATGTTTAATTGTTCTCCACAGTATATCCATGCAACAAAATTCCACTTATTCTCCTTAAATTTATACAAATAAGAAATGTTTAATTATTCTCAAACTATGCCTGTAAACCACAGCTAAGGCAAAATAAAAGCTTTTCTCCTCCTTCAGTACAATTTTGTTGCATTGATTTAGGTGTGGAAAATGTTTAGTTAACCCTGATTAATACAGCTGTTGAAATGAGGAATACCTGTTGGCCACTGAAGCCTGAGGTATGCTTCCATTACATGAAATAGAAGTCTTTGGTAACTCCTGTCAATTTCTCTTTTATTGAGTGCTATGAGTTATACCGCTGCCCTTTCCATTCCCAATTTTTTTGCGGAAAAAATATGTTTATTAAATGTGTGTCCAAATCTTATACAGCTGGTAATCAACAGAGGTGGGAACAAGAATTCTGGATTTTTTTGTTTTGACTCTTATTTAGAATCAGTCACTATATAATGAAAAAAAATATAGATAGCCAAATAAACCCCAGTACCAAAGATTCATGGTGTTGACAATTTCATGTTTATAGTTTTACTGCCAAGTTGCCATTTTAATCGCCTAATTGAAGAGCTCACACCTGCTGTTTAATGCTGGGAAAATCAGATTTCCTTGGCAGAGATGGATGGTGGCAGCACTGACTACCTGGCCCATCCCAGTGTCATCCGTTTTCTCTCCATATCTAATTTTCTTGCTGGGTTCTGGGCAGAGTAGTTGAGTAAACACAACTTTGTGAAGGTGCTGTTTGCAGAAATAGCCATTGGGTGGCAGTGCCTCCAAGTCTGGTATCTAAGACCCAACCAGATGTAAAGAGATCTGGACAACCTTTCCGGACCAGTTAGTTTGTTGAGTGTTGGGTGGTGCACAGGCCTAGTGAGCTGATATTATTTCTTTTTTTTATTTTGAGTTGGAGTCTCACTCTGTTGCCCAGACTGGAGTGCAGTGGCCGCTCCCGGCCACTGCAGCCTCGACCTGCTGGGCTCTGGCGATCCTTCCGCCTCAGCCTTCCAAGTAGCTGGAACTACAGGGGCGCGCTACCACGCCTGGCTAAGTTTTGATTTATTGTAGAGATGAGGTCTTGCCAAGTTGCCCAGGCGGGTCTCGAACCCGCGGGCTCAGGCAATCCACTCACCTCAGCCTCCCAAAGGAGCGAGATTACAGGCTGAGCCACCGAGCCAGGCTAGCTGATATTATTTCTAACGATGAATAAGTTTCTCTCCACTGTGGGGATCAGAAAAACACGTTTAAAGGAGTTTGCCAAAGCTCGCTTTCCAATGTGAGTTTTGTGGGTGGAGGCGTATGAGAAGAGTAGAACTGCCAGCCCCAGAATACACAAGGAACACCAGGTGATCTCCATTGTTAGGCACCATAGGGACACTTTGCAGAAAGAGATTCCCAAATCTCAGCCTCCTGAAAATGTAGGCATCTGGGAGAGTCAAACTGAAAATGGGATGGCATCTGGAGGGAGGAAGGGGAGGAAGCAGGACAAGGAACATCGTCTTCCTTGTGCTTGTGTCCACGTTTCACTACATTTTCAGTTAATAGAGAGGAATACTGATTCCTGCCAGAGTCTACTTTCTGTGACTACACCTTCAGTGACAAAGCAAGTGATATATATTTCTTCTCTAACAAGGGCAGGAATGAGGAGAAAGTGGGGATCAGGAGCAAATTGCCCATGAGTGGAAAAACAACCCCAATGAAGAACAGAGCCAACTGGGTCATCTCAGTATTGGAAAGATAGCCATGAGCTTTTGAGAGATGATGAGATGATGCTCTACTTAATAGATATTTTTGTAGCCAGTATGTGTGTGTGTGTGTGTGTGTGTGTGTGTGTGTGTGTGTGTGTGTGTGTGTGTG
>NW_007252946.1:510033-647305 GCF_000164805.1 Carlito syrichta
GAGAGAGAGAGAGAGAGAGAGAGAGAGAGAGAGAGAGAGAGAGAGAGAGCGCAAGTGAGCGCAAGAACTGGAGAGACCATGAAGATAGGAAATAAGGAAGAAAATGAACAAATGAGCATCTTTGAAGCCAGACCAACTTGGATTTGAATCCTATCTGAATGATCAATGAATTTGGAAAAATTACTTAACCTTTTGGAATCTCAGTTTTTTCATATTGAAGTAGGGGCCCACAGAGTCCAGTCCCATGGGGGTCACTGAAGCATTGAATAAGATACTTTACGTAAATCTTAACACTCATTTGGCAGATTGTAGATGCTCATTCACATTGGTTTGCAAGGGATGAGTTGCGGAAGATGTTGCATAATTCAAAACTTGCATAATTCAAGGAAGTTTTCCCTAGAGGAATAAATGTAAAGTAGACTCTGTTGTATTTCGTGTACTATGCATGCATTAAGACTTTATTAGTATTTTTATATTGCCCTATTTTAAATTCACAAAACCCAAGATCACATAAAATGGAACTTCATTGTACTGAGCTCTCCTATATGTCACAGGGGCTGCGATGTGCTGTTACAAAAACAAAACAGAACAAAACCACAACCAACAACAAAAACTTTCAGCAACACAACTCTAAGAGTTATCTCCATTATCAGGGTAAGAAAACTGAGTTTAATCATTAACTTTACCAAGATCACACAATGAAAGAATGGTTGAGTTGCGATTCACATTTGATCTGGCTTGACTCCAAACTTAGTGCTTTTCTGCCTTACTGACCCCTATGGGAACCTCCCTCTCTGGGGAAGAGTCAGGGGAATTACTCACAGACTGTGGTTTCACCAGATGTCAACATCTGATGTGGAAGAGAGGTGAGAAAGTGCATGCAGTGGTGTGGAAAAGCAAGAACGAGCAGCGCTATCACACCTGCAGCCATGGAAATACTATGAAAATAAATATTCAAAGATGGGAGATCAGCACAGCCTTCTTCATTTTCTTTTTCAGTCAGCAAATAGGGCTTCGCTTCCTTGTCTGCTGTTTCTATTTCTTAATTTACTCTCCACCTCCATCCCAGGTTCAAATTTCACACTTATGAGTAAGGAAGGAGAAGAGGGAAGTTGAATAGAAACAGTCAAACTCTGTTCTTTGGATTAGGCTGAGTGAAAGGCCTTGGAATGGTGTGTTGGATTTATAGTGATGGGAGGAAGAGCATGAAGGAGCTGAGGAGTCGCCATCGCCTGGATTGGGCTTGTCGGCTTATGATTTCCAAGTTGGATATGCCCTCTAGAGTAGGTTAAAGAGGCCAAATCAGGAAGGCAGCACTGGCCAAACCTTTCACTCTTGCCCATTTCTGAAACTCAAAGCCCTATCAGAGCGAGTGGGCCTGTGTTGAGTGAATATGTGCAAACACTTTGCCATCCCATAGCAATCACGGATAGTGGACTCCTGATGCAAGTTGACTTCTGAGACGACTGATGACTCTGGGCTACAAAATAGAGGCAGTCTTAGAAGCCCCATTCAACCTGCAGTGAAGGAGAAGTCATTTCTCCTAAACACCCAGCATCTTGTGATAATTCCAGGGTGCAAAGAGGCTCCTCCCGGTGCTGAGTTTTCTCCCAATGCACCTGAATCCCTTGAACACTGGGATGCTACATCCTAGGGATGAGAATAGGGATTTCTTTGGTGGAGGGCTGAAGAGTATTTCATAGATGAGGGTATGGCATGAAACACAAATTTCAATTGAATGACAGAGTCATTGGTAGCTGAGAAGCTTTCCCACCAAGCCTCTGGCCCGTGGATTGGTTTAACATCAGTTCTATACTATTTATTTATTTGTTTGTTTGTTTATTTATTTATTTGATAGATATGTTTAGTAAAAGTCAGGATTAGTTACAAAAGTAGGCTTTGTGCAGGTGAAGTTTGGACCTCCAACTGGCTCTCACTTCCCCTGGTTTAGGACCAGGTACCCTTTGTGACACTGCATGCTCCTGCCCTCCCTCCCTCCCTTGGCACTGTTTATTGACTGCCAATCCCTCCCTTGTGCTAATGTGATTAATGTTCAAGCCGCACATATGAGTGACAACATTCGGTATTCAGGTCTAGGTTTCTGTGAAAGATCACCAACACCATCCAATTTGCTGCAGATTCCATGATTTCACTCTTTATGTATGCATAATACTCCATCCTGTATATGTACCACATTTTCTTTAGTTCACTTTTGATGGGCAGTGGGGTTGGTTCCATGTTTTTACTATTGTGAATATTGCAGCTATAAATATGAGTGTGTAGGTGTCATTTTTGTAGAACAATTTATGTTTCTCTGGGTATAGTCCCAGGAGAGGTATCACTGACTCATACGGAAGGTCAGTTTTTAGTTCTTTTAGGAATTGTCACACTGCTTTCCATAGAAGCTGAACTAGCCTGTACTCCCTCCAACAGTGCAGAAGCATTCCCTTTTTTCTGCACTCCCACTGGCATCTATTGTTTTTTGATTTATTGATGAGGGCCATCCTTAGCGAATTTTGGTGGTATCTCATTGTGGTTTTGATTTGCATTTCTCTGATGATTATTGAGACTGAGCATTTTTTCATGTAACTGCTGGTTGCCTGCATATCTTCTTTTGAAAAGTGTCTATCCATGTCCATGGCCCACTTTTTGATAGAATTGTTTTTTGGTTTTTTTTTCATTTCAATTCATTTGAGTTCCTTGTAGATCCTGCATGGCAGACCTTTGTCAGATACATAATTAGCAAATATATTTTCCCTTTCTGTGGGCTGTCTCCTCACTCTCTTGATGGTTGCCTTTGCTGTGCAAAAGCTTTTCAGTTTGATGCATGAGGTCCCACTTGTCTATCTTACCTTTTATAGTTTTCATTTGGGGGATCTGATCAAGAATTGCTTGACTACTCAAATGTGTATAAAAATGTTTCCTACGTTTTCTTCTAGGATTGTTATAGTTTGAGGTTTTACATTTAGGTCTTTGATCCATTTAGAGTTAATTTTTTTATATAGCAATAGGAAGCCTGTTTCATTCTTCTGCATGTGGTGAGCCAGTTTTCTCAGCTCCATTTGTTAAATATGAACCCCTTCCCCCAGTGGTTGTCATTGGTGGCTTTGTTGAAGATGAGTCAATTGAGAGACCAGATTTTGCTTCCGTGATCTCTGTCCCGTTCTATTGGTCTATGTGTCTATTATTGTACCAGTACCAGACTGTTTTTTTTTGTTGTTTCTTTGTTTGTTTTTACTGTAACCTTGTCTGGAAGTGTGATACCTCCTGCTTTTTTCCTTTTGCTGAGGATTATTTTGGCTATTTGTGCTCCTTTTTGTTTCCATATGAATTTCTATATTGACATTTCCAGGTCTGTGAAAAATGATGTTGGCAATTTGATGGGTATTGCATTGAATCTGTAGATCGCCTTGGGTAGGATGGACATCTTGACAATATTGATTCTTCCAATCCATGAGCATGGGATGTTTTTCCACTTGTTTGTGTCAGCCTTGATTTCTTTGAGCAGCCTTTTGTAATTCTCATTGTAAAGGAATTTCATTTCTCTGGTTGGGAGGATGCCAAAGGTATTTCATTTTTTTGTGGTTATTTTGAATGGGATTATTCTTTTGATTTGGCATTCTGTCTGCTTGTTGCTGGTGTATAGAAATGCAGCTGTTTTTTGCACATTGATTTTGTACCCCAAGACTTTACCAAAGTCAATTATCAGTGCAAGAAGGCTTTTGACAGATTCCCTGGGGGTTTCAAGATATAGGATCATATCATCTGCAAGGAGGAATAGCTTGATTTTCTCTTTTCCTATTTGGATACCCCTGATTTCCTTCTCTTGCCCAGTTGCTCTGGCTAAGATTTCCAGCACTATGCTGAATAGGAGAATTGAGAGTGGACACTCTTGTCTAATTCTTATGCTCAGGGGCAATGCTTCCAATTTCTGCCCATTAAGCAAAATGTTGGCTTTAGGTTTATCATAGATGGCTCTTACTGTTTTGAGGAATGTGCCTTCTGTGCCTAGGAGCTCAAGAGTTTGTATCAAGAAGGTTGTTGCATTGTCAAATGCTTTTTCTGTATCTAGTGGTATAATCATGTGGTTCTTGGTTTTACATCTGTTGATGTGCTGAGTTACGTTTATGGTCTTGTGAATGTTGAATCAGTTGTACATCGCAGGAATGAAGCCCACTTGGTCATGGTGGATGATCCTTGAGATGTGTTGTTGGATCCGATTTGCTAGAATCTTGTTTAGGATTTTTGCATCAAGGAGATAGATTTGTAATTATTTTTCCTTGTTGGGTTTTTACCAGATTTGGGTATCAGTATGATGTTAGCTTCATAAAATGAGTTGGAGAGCATTCCCTCTTTTTCTATTGCCCGTACAACTTTCAGTAAGATTGGTATCAGCTCTTCCTTAAATGTCTTGTAGAATTCAGCCAGGAAGCCAGCAGGCCCAGGGTTTTTTTTCTGGTAGGTAGATTTCTTATGACTGAGTCGATTTCCTGGATTTGTATTGGTCTGTTTAGAGTTTCAGTTTCTTCTTGTTTCGACCTCAGGAGGTTGTGTGATGTCAGAAAGTGCTCCATTTCCTTTAGGTTTTCGAGTTTAGTTGAGTACAAATTTTTATGGTAATCTCTGATAATCGTTTGAATTTCTTCAGAGTCAATTGAGACTTCACCGTTTGCATTTCTAATTGTGTTTATCTGGGCTTCCTCTCTCTTTTTAAAATAAATCTGGCTAGAGGTCTATTGTTCTTACTTACCCTTTCAAAGAACCATCTTTTTGTCTTGCTGATTTTTCTATGATATTTTTGTCTTCTATGCCCTGAAGTTGTGACTTTATTTTGGTGATCTGGATTTTTCTGCTGAAGTTACAATTTTGGTGGTCTTGCCTTTCCAGAACCCTTAGGTGTGATGTTAGCCTGTTTACTTGTGATCTTTCTGTTTTCTTGATGTTTGTGTGCAATGCCATGAATTTCACTCTTAATACTTTCATGGCATCCCAGAGATTCTGATAAGATATGTCTTCATTTTCATTTGTTTCCAGTAATCTTTTTATTTCTGTCTTGATTTCCATATTGGCCCAGAAGTTGTTCAGCAGCATCTTGTTTAGTGTCCATGTCTTTGTGTGTTTTGAGGGGATCTTGTTGGTAGCAATATTTATTTTTATTCCACTGTGATCTGAGAAGATGCATGGTATTGCTTCGATCTTTTGGAATTTGTTTATGTTGATTTATATTTGAGAATGTGATCAATTTTGGAGTATGTTCCATGTGTTGATTGGTAGAATGTATACTCTGTAGTTATTGGGTGAAGTGTTCTCTAGATGTCTATTAAGTTTATTTAGTTGAGCATTGAGTTGAGATTCTGGATCACCTTATTGATTTTTTTGCCTCAATGATCTATCTAGAGCTATTAGTGGGATATTTAAGTCTCCAGTTATGATTGTGTGAGGGTCAGTGTCCTCTTTTTAATTTACTTAGTAGTTGATTTCTTTCTTTCTTTTTTTTTTTTCAAGTTGGAATCTCACTCTGTCACCCAGACTGGAGTGCAGTGGCACGCTCCCGGCCACTGCAGCCTCAACCTGGTGGGCTCTGGAGATCCTTCCACCTTAGCCTTCCAAGTAACTGGAACTACAGGCACATGCTACCATGCCCGGCTAGTTTTTTTGATGTATTGTAGAGATGAGGTCTCACCAAGTTGTCCAGGCAGGTCTCGAACCTACGGGCTCAGGCAATCCACTCACCTCAGCCTCCCAAAGCCCTGGGATTACAGGCTGAGCCACCAAGCCTGGCTTAGTGGTTGATTTCTAAAACCTGGTGCTCTTGTGGTGGGTGCATATATGTTTAGGATGGATATTTCTTGCTGATAGATTCAGTGTTTTATCATTATGTAGTATCTTTCTAAACCTTTGATAGCTTGAAGGCTGTCTTCTTTTGTTTTCTGTTTGCATGAAAATTCATTTTCCATCCTCCAACTTTGAGTCTGTGGGTGTGCTTTGCAGTGAGATGAGTTTTCTGGAGGTAGCAGATTGTTGGATTATGCGTTTTTATCCAGTTTGCCACTCTGTGTCTTTTCAGAGGTGCATTTAGTCCATTCATGTTCAGACTGATTATTGAAATATGAGAGTTTATCCTTGTCACAGAGCTTTTAGAAGGCTGCTTTGTTTTCTTTTAACTTTTGCTTTTATATATGTGTGTGTATTTTCATTTTTGTGGGTACTCTATTATCTCTGTGTTTACTTGTACTCTTGTGATGTGCATGACCATTCTTTTTTCTCTGTGCTCAATGCCTTCTTAAGTGTCTCATGAAGGGCTGGTCTGGAGGCAGCATATTCTTTTAGAAACTGGATGTCTGGAAAGGATTTTAATTCTCTATCACTGATTGAGCTTAGGTTGGCTGGGTAGGAAATTCTTGGTTGAAATTACTTATCTATAAGAACATTAAAAATTGGACTCCAATCCCTTCTGACTTGTAGTGTTTCTGCAGATAAATCTGGAGCTATTCTGATTGGTCTTCACTAGTAGGTAGTCTGTCCTTTCTCTCTTGTTTCCTTTAGGATTTTTTATTTCATACCTACTTTATGTAGGCAGATTACTATGTGTCTAGAGGTTGGTCTTCTCATGTGATGCCTTGCAGGGGATCTTGGAATCTCCTGTGCTTGAATGGGCATGTCTCTGATGAAATGAAGAAAGTTTTCTTGGATGATCTCATGGAATGCTTGTTCCAAGGTGTAATCCATTTCCTTTTCTGCTTCAAGGATACCAGTCAGGTGTAGGTTCGGCTTCTTGATATAATTGCACATCTCTTGGAGGTTTTGCTCCTTCTTATTGAGTTTTTCCATGTTTTTAACAGATTGGGTTAATTCTATATTTTGGTATTCAAGTTCTGAGATTACTTTCTCTGCTTGGTTAATTCTGCTCCCTATGCTTGTTAGTTTTTTAGTTGTTAGGATGGAGTTCTTTATTTCCATTATTTCAGAATAGGCCTTTTAGAAATTGGCCAACTACTTTACAATTTCAATGAATTTTACTTCTTGTTTCTCTTGATTCTTGTTCACTTTTGCCATCCAATCTTTGGCTTCTCTAGCTATCATCTGAGGCAAGCCAGTCTGGAAGGTTTCCACTGTTTGTGCTCTGATGGTTGTTTTTTCAGGCACTGTCTCTTTAGCACTCTGCAGGTCACCTGTGTTTTTTCATTGATTTTTTCCCCCTCATTTGTGATGGATCTCTTTTTCTGCTCCATAATTCCACCACTCAGAGAGGGAGAAGCATTCACTTCTGCTGTTTGCTCCACCCTGTGGTTGGATACTGTAATTGCAAGTTTTCTCTCTCCCTCTGCTAAACTAGTCAAACTGGTTTTCAGCCCAAACCAAGCTTCCAATTCTATCTGAGCCGAAACAGGGTAGGAGGGTGGGGTGTCCAGAATACTATGACTGCAGATGTTTTCTGGTGTCTCTGTGTACAAAGAGTCCACTGCTGGGTGCAGCTGAGCTTCTACTCTGTCTCTGCTCTGCTTGGATGAGTGCAGTTAGTCTGCTTCTCCCCTAGCTGCCAGCGGCAGGCATGCCATCCAAATTCACTCTGCATGTAGCTTTCTTCCTACTTGGGACGAGGCTGCCAAGGCAACAGTGGCCAGCACGTGGGTCCATTCCCTGTTTTCACTTTCTGTTACTGCCAGTTTCCTCTTTGCTGCTAAACTTGTTGGGCCAGATTCTCCATACCCTGTTGTGTGTGATTGGTAGCCAATGGCAGAAAGGGGGGAGGTGACTCGATTCAGCAAGTCCTAGAATCACTCACTTTCCTCCTTTTTCCCAGCTCCTATTTGTGCCTAGCTTGTGGCGGGAGGATGGGTGCTCACGTTTGTTCCATGCCTACCTTTTTGTTTTTTGTGTGATCAAGAAGACCCCCACAGGTTGCAGGGAGTTTCACCTCTCCAAGTGTGTTCAGGGTACCTCCTTTAATCAGAGGTTGAATTCCTACTCTCTGTCTTGCCCTGGTCTGTTTTTCTACCAGACAGGTGGGCTTGTCAGATTCACCCCACAGACAGGCCCTCTTGTATGGGAACTTCTCCTCATTTCACCTGGGCATTGGTGTCCACCACTGTTTCCTGACCAGGTTTCCTCCTGTGTGAAACTGATGTTTCATGCACTTCTGGGAGGGAGTGAACCAGTTAATCACTCACCCCTCTTTCTCTCTGAACAGATGTTCCTCTTCTGTGAGCACCTGTTGGCAGGTGGTTGGTGCAGAGCAGGGGATGGGAGACCTGGAATTCCACATCTGCTGTGTCTTTCTGGAGTCTGTGTATTCTGTGTACTCAGAGAGAACTTCACTGGGTTCACAGTGATCAACCTGTTCAAAAGTACTCTGGATAAGTCTGTCTAAACATGGTAGAATCCCTACTCTCAGTCTTGCTAGGTGAGAGCAGTGCGAGCTCACAGTGCAGGTCACAGGCCAGCAAGGACGTCTCCCTGGGAGCCGACTTAACAGAAACCTTCCCTTCTTGGCATGGGACTCTGGGTACTCAAGCCTAGTGTGTTCCAATGTAAAGCTCTTGAAGTTAATTAGCTACCTACTGTTTCACACCATCCAAAGTGAAACTGAAATGGAAAAAGTTCCAGGTCCTCACTGTGATCCAGCTTCCATGTGGGGAGGAGAAAACAAGGAAAGGAGCTACAGATCAATCAGAGGTTGAGAATTAATGTAGTACAAAACCCTCTGGCTGGGCCGTTGATCTCAATTTTTGTTTGTATAAATTACCAAAGATCATGTCTCTACTGTGTCCATTTCCTGTAGCTGAGCAGCATTTTGATGCAAGTCAGCTCCATGCCTTTCTCCTTACCAAAACACCAGAAGCACAAATCACCCACTAATAATTAGATACTTATTTGCAATAGATACTAGCCTGCAGGAGTCTGCCGTAATTAAAAAGAAATCCAACAGCTTCTTGAATAAAATTACATAAATAGATGTGTAAGCTCTTTGGAGAAATAAAAAAAGGCCATGCCATCAGGCAGCATTATTATTTTTTCAATATGGACGTATACAGAATGTTTAAAAGATCAACTGTAAGTGTAAAAATATTTCACTTGGGGTCATTGAACACATCAGTTTCTAATATATCAGTTGGATATATCTGCTTCAAAGAGTTTAGATCAATCTCAGTCTCTTGGTGGAAATCAACTCTGTAGGATTATATAAACTAAGAGGAGGCAGCAGTGAGAAGATGCCAGGGATGTGAGTCTTGGCTTTGCCACTGGCTGACTTTCCAAACATGGCCACATCATTTCACCTTTTTGGGCCTCAGATTCCTCCTTGAGGACGTAAAAGAGTTATACTGATCATTTCTAATTGTTCTACTATACTAAGATTCTGTGACTCAAGGGGAAAAAAGTGATGAGAGAGGGAACCAAGTCAACATCAGTAAGGGGTCCCAATCAAGGTGATCAGAGCTGAGTCTTAGCAGCAGCCTTCAGGGCTTTTGTGCTGCCTTCTTAACACTTTCAATGTCATCTGATAATATGTATTAATTGAATGCCTCCATGTGCCAGGCAGAACTTGCACGAAATGGTGAATTCCTTGCTTAGAAACAAATAGTACTGTTGAAAAATAAATTTCTTGTGTAATACATGTATGTAGCAGATACACTGAATTTACCTGCAGATCCAACAGGCAATTCTCACATAAACCATCAGCAACTCACCTCAAGCTCTCTGTTTTTCTGCCTGAGAGATTTTTCTGACACCTTCGTAACTTTCTCATCATGCATGCAAGGAAGCTTAGAACACTTCCAGGGGTAGTGCTCAACCATAGAGAGATGGGAGTTGATGGATGAAGACCCCAGATTTCCTTTAACTTCATGGGGCAAATCTGAAGAGAATTCTACACAGTTTAAAGGATGCCCAGCAAAACTGGACACTAGTTGTCCTCCATGGTAAGCAACTCAATAATACACTTATTTGGCTTTTCTCCTTCCTCTGTTTACTTTTCACATTCTCTCTTGTCCTTCTTGTGACCACCTCTCAAATAAACTGTCTGCATCCAAATGCTTGTTATAGAGTCTGCAATTTACTGAAATTAACAACTTAAACCTCTAGCTAGATCAGGAGAGCCTGACACAAAAATGATGCCTGCCACATCATGCACCATTTAGAACCAGATGACAAAGAAACCACACATTCTCATGAAAATCCTTTCTCACTAACAAAGATCTATATCTGACTGTTTTGTCCATCACCAATAAGAATAAAGTGTTGACATGGTTCAACAGACTGAAAAAGTAAGTATCAAATCAAGTTAGGTTCTATATTATCCAAGCACTTTAACACTCTTCACTTTCCTTTTAGCTTTGCACAGGTAGCTTAAAATTTATAAAATTAGAATTGTGTAACCGAAACAAAAATTAGTATTTTCTATTTAATACCATGCAAGAATGATTCAGTATATACCAACTCCCCTGGGATCAGGGAAATAACGAGAATGCCTTATCTGTCCCATGCTAAGTATGAAGCTCCTTGGAAAGACTGAGTTATGGTTATATTTTGAGCCTATAATAACATAGATATTATGAAAACACAAGTTACTTCTGTTGATAAGACATCGATTAAAGATTATAACAGCATTACAGTAAAAGGCCAATGAAGAATTAATTTTAATAGTGTGTGGTAGGAAGTCTTCGAAAAGGCTCAAATGATTCCAGCCTCCTGGTATTCATGTCTTTGGATAATCTGCTCCCCTTGACTGTGGGCTGGACCTAGTGATTTGTTTCTAACAAATATAATATTGCAAAATCGATGGACTGTTATTTCTATGATTAGGTTATTAAAAACTGCCTTCCGTTGTCTTACACTTTCTTTCTGGCATTCTCTTGCTGGCTCTTCTCATGGACTTGCCTTGGTGGAGAGGGATACCTGGCAAGGAACTGAGGGCGGCATTAAGTCAACAGCCAGCAAGGAATTGAGGCCTCAGTCCAACAACCCAGGAGGAATTTAATTTTGCCAACAACCACATGAGTGAGCTTTGGAAGTAGATCCTTCTCGAGCTGAGCCTTCATGTGAGACTACAGTCCCAGCTAACACTGTGATTTCAGTCTTCTGAGGGACCCTGAAACAGAGGATCCAGCTGAGTTGTTCCCAGATTCCTAGCCCATAGGAAATATAGAAACTGTGAGATAAAAACTGTAAAATAGAAACTGTAAGATAAAAATTATGTTTAAGCCACTAAATTCTGGGGGAAATCTGTTATGCAGCAATAAATAAAGATTAAATAAATAAATAACTAGTATATAGTATCGTAGAGAAAGAGAGAGGGAGACGGGGGAAAGGGGAGAGGGGAGAGGGGAAGAGAGATAAGTTGCTTGTTGTTTGTTGTAGGCCTTGTACTTTTTAAAGAGAAAAGTTTAGTTAGTATCTGAGAGGACAATTCATAAGTATAAGAGAACAAGAACCATAATATTCATTTTAATATATTCATTCCAGGAAGCTCCCTGCTTGAATATATATAAAGTAGCTACTTAAAATTAATTTACCTATTCTCAAGTCCAGGAGCTGGCAAACTATTGCCCATTGGTTACATCTGTCCTGCTACCTGCTTTTGTAAATAAAGTTTAATTAGAACACAACCATACCTATTTATTTACATATTCCCTATGACTCGCTACTCTCCACTTACAACGGTAGAATTGAGTAGTTACAACAGAGAACTTAACCCAGAAAGCCTAAAATATTTACTATCTAGTTCTTTACAGAAAAAAACATTATGAACTCTTGCTTTAATCATATATTATAATTCAAGCTAACCACTACCTAACACAGTCTGAATCAATAATTTGTTTCTGTCTTTTAATGAATATAAAAATTAAAACTGCATAACTCATATTTTAAAACATTCCATTATGAGGGTGTTATGGAATCACTTAAATAAATAAATTCTCATTTCAGTTTTTTGTGGCCATCGTATACACAGATATAGGGTCCCAAAATTAGTTGCATATTTTCAGCAGCCAATCAAGAAATCATTATAGATTGGTGTATGAAATGCTGAGAGGTACACAAGAGTAATTAATATTTGGTTTCTGCCCTTAAGTAATCTATTTTACAGTGGTAAAGAAAAACAAAAAAATAGATGATAGCCATGCACTGTATCAGCATTTTATGTGGCATTTTGGTTGGAGTGGTGGTAAGACCCATAAACACCAGCTGCAAAATGGGGATACTAATGGAGCTCTCCTCATAGGTGTACTGTTAGAATTGAGATACACATGAAATAACAAGTAGGAAATGCTTAGAACTGGGCCTGGTACCTTGTAAGTGCTCAAATATACTAATTCTCATAATCATCGTGGAATTGAACTTTTATAATTCTATTCTGCCATTAGAATCAATTCCTTAATACTGCAAATTAGTTAGATTAAGTAATAGTTTCATCCAATTTAGGATTTTCATTAAAGTTAAATGTGGGAGTCAGTCTCGTGTGACTTTTTCTTGGATAGAAACACTTAAGAGATTTGGGAAAGCTGTATCTTAAAATCAATGCTATCAGAGAGGGGCTAATTTTCCTCCTGCTATTCTTGTTTTAAAATTACCCTTTACTTTTAAATATCATAGTATTATTAATTTTCAGAAAACTGGGCAAAACTATTTCCATGGAGTTTTGGATAAACTGGATATCAACTGTATATTATCTCAAATGCCATTTAAAGATTTACTTATTCTTTCCCAACACATAATTAAAGTTGATCTTTGCCACAAACTGTTGCTGTGCTTTATTTAATGTTATGACTCGTGGTGGTAATATTGAAGGCATTTTTAATGAGTAACATTATGGAAATGCTAAGCTTGTATCATTTTGCCTAATTTTCTTTAACATTATGAAGTACATTATCACGATGAGCAATTAGTATTATGTATGGTGTGTAGGATACATTGACCTTTTAAGAATTTTAATATATAACTCATTCCATCTCCACACACTGTAGTTATGCAGAGACTGAAGTCAGAGAGTTTGAGAAATGTAAAGAGCTAGTTAAGAGCAAAACTAGGCCTGGAACTCGAGTCTTGATCCAACCTTATTTCTATCACATATTCATACTAGTTTTACCTCCTGGAATATTTTTTTATTGTACTCTAATTTGTTCAGCAATAGTTTCCCTAGTGTCTTGAATTTAACAATTAATAGGAATATTTAATCAAGCAGAATGATTTCTACATTACCTTTTTCAAGGGAATTTATTTTAATTTTATTTGAATGGAACTGTGTGGCATTTATGGAATCAAAATAATCAAAGCAAGTCATAGGTGAGAGTAATCTTGCCCTTTTACAGAATTGCAGAAGCTTTTCTCTTTGCTGACAGTGAATTATTTTGATATATATCAGTAAATTATGAATTATTTTATAATTGGAAATAGTTATTTTAAATTATCATCTTATTCAATTGCTAAAAGGAAAATAAGTACTATAAATTTTTACTTAATGGTTGATTTGCATGTATAGTTATTTCCCTTTGAATATGTCTTAAGTGTCTTGTATACTGATTGTCCAATTGGTGTACGATTGCCCTCTAGGTGTGTATGTCTCTGTGTGTATATACACGTACAAATATTTACCTATATGTATATAGAGAGGGATTTGAGAAAACCTCTAATAATAGAGAGAGTGCCGCTCTTCAGGATAATATTTTCAAGGGAATTTATGCTTATGGAAAGAGTTTGGACCAGATGATCTCAGACTTTTCCCCATTCTTTATGTGTCTTCGATCATTGATAATAGATTATTGTATTATTCGTTGTTAAGATGATCTGTGCCATGCCTCAGTAATGTGAATGCTCAAAGACTCACTATACATTCTCTTACTCTGCCCTCTCCATTTAAGGATTTATTAGAAGTTCTGTATTTGCCTTGCTTGTCCTCACAATTATCCAATGGTGATTGGGTTTATTTAGAATAATTTGAAAAAGTTAGATGATAGAGTAGTAATCATAGAACTTCAGAGCTGTAGATACCTTTTTAAAGTCAGCTAATAGAATTCCCTCATATTTCAGATGAGGAAAGACAAAGGAAAGGGCAAGATTATATATGGATGCCTTCTATAAACTATGCATTCCCAAAGCATAATTAGGCATAAAGGTGGAGGGGCTGTTCAGATTTATTTAGATTGGCAGGCTTCCATTTGAGGCTAAACATATGTCTTGAAAAATTAAGTTAATATAGTCAGTCACACTTCATTGCAAATTACTTTATTAAAGTCAATACTCAACTGAGACTAAACTAACTGACTGGAATTTTCACTGCAAAAGGGAAAAAAGAACAGAAGAAGCTTCTCAATGTTGAAACCACAGTAAAAATATGAGACTAATGGTAAAATAGGAGACTAATGGGTACAGTACAGAATTCGGGAAATAGGAAATGGTGGTGATGAACACTGACCAGTTTGCCATTTTTCTTGTTGCATTTGGGGTGATAGTGTCCTACTGACCCACGTCTGAATACCAACATAATAGGCTGCCAGTGTCTAGCTGGGAATTGTAGGACTCATTTGGAAGATTGTCCACTTTCCAGTCACCTCCAATCTATCTTTAATATTTTTTTCCCAGTGCCTTCTTCCCACTCTCCCTCCAGCCTTCTTCTCTAAGAGGAATTCTAAAGAAGGAAAAGTTGTAAAATATTCACCCAAGAGTTGTCAGGTTCTGTTCTCAAGGACTTTGAGTGTATGGACAAATAAATAATGTATGGATAAATAAACAAGCGATTATAATACAATGAAAGAATTGTTAAAGTAGCAGGAAGTGCAGATGCTAGAGAAGCAGAAAAAAGAAGCCCGTTTGGTCTTAGGCTGTGCAAGCTTGGAAGAGATGTCTGAGGAAATATCTAATAAGCAGAAAGTAGAAATGAGAGCAAATGGAAGATATAACACAACATAACACGACTAATGAGGAAGATCTGACTGGTGTTTTCTGAAGTCTGTTAATAAAGAATATGTCTTCTTTGCAACTACCCATAGAATAGTCATAAAAAGTCAACCATGTATTGGACTGCAAAGATAATCTCAATACATTCCAAAAATTGAAAATAGTACAGTAACATTTTCTCATGATAATATGATAAAACTAGAAATACACAAGAACAAACCCCAGAAAAATAAAAATGTTCTTACTTTCTGGGGGAAAGTATGAATTGGGAAATATAAAACTATTAGCATTACAATTTATAAGACACCTCAGCGTCAACCTGCTGTGATCAGGCAATCCTTCCTCCTCAGCCTTCCAAGTAGCTGGATCTACAGGCGCACGCTACCATGCCTGGCAAATTTTTGGTTTTTGTTGTAGAGACGAGCTCTCGCCAGGTTGCCCAGGCTGGTCTCAAACCCGTGGGCTCAGGAAATCCACTTGCTTTGGCCTCCTGAAGTGCTAGGATTACTGGCTGAGCCATTGAGGCTGCATCTATTTTCTTAAGTGAGTCTCATTTGCAGTTATCTTTTGTGTGTCTCCAGTCTTTTTGGAGAAAATTAGGTATCATTGTTATATTTGCTTTATGACTTACAGGTTTTTCTTTTATATGTTAGGTTCTGGAATAGACAAAACAGATTAGAATTGTTTGCTCTTTCGAGGTATACTAGAAGTTCTCTACGAACCTATAGAGACCCATTTGGGCCTAGAATGCAAAAACATTATAGGATCATCTACTGATATGCTAAACAGATATTTGTAAAATTCGACCTAAATTATTGATAAAAATTTTCAATAATACTAATTTAGGGAAAAATATATGAAAGATAAAACTATATTTAATGAAGGAAATACTCATAGAATTACAACTAGTATCAATAGTATCAAGGAACTAGATAGAGATACCCACATTATCATGCAACATTGCACTCAAGGTAAACATTAAGGCAACTAGGAAAAAATAATTAGAGGTATACAAATTAGAAAGGAGATAGCATTATAGCTACTTGTCAATGATATGAAACTATATCCTGAAAGCTCAAGGGAACCAACTGAAAAATCTCCTACAAGTATTAAGAGAATTCAGTAAAGTAGTAAAATACAAAATTAATATACAGAAGTCAGTAACTTTTATTCATCCAAAATATAATAAAAATAACTTATAATAATAGAAACAGAAAAAGGATAAACTGTTTATGAATAAACTTAGCAGGAAATGTGCAAGAACACAAAGTTGCTTTGAACAAATGAGAAGACATTCTATGTTCCGGGATAGAAAAGTTTAATATTGTATAGGTTTTAATCCTTGTATAAATTAGCTTTGTAACTAATATGATAAATATATAAGCAACCTATTGAGAGAGATACAAACTTAGGAACTGGACCTGTAGAATATGTGGTCAGAGAAGTCTTTTAAAAAATACCTTATATGGGTCATATGAAAGGTAAATTTCTAGTTCTTTCAGAAATCACCACACTGTTTTCCAAAGTGGCTGCACTAGTTTGCACTCCCAGCAGCAGTGTAGGAGTGTTTCTTTTATACCCAGAGGAACTCAAATCATTCTACAAAAAAGATACCGGGACATGCATGTTTATTGCAGCACTATTCACAATAGCAAAAACATGGAACCAACTGTGCTGCCCAGCGAAACTGGACCGGATTAAAAAAATGTGGTACATATACACAATGGAATATTATGCAGCCATAAAGAAGGACAATTATATGGACTTTACAGCAACTTGGATGAATTTAGAGTCCATCGTACTCAATATCTATCACAGAAACAAAGAACAGAGTACCATATGTTCTCACTCATAAATGGACCTTGAAAAATTATCATAATACTGTAAGAAAGGGATTGGCAGTAGTAGGAAACTGCCAGGGGAGGGGAGGTGGGATTGGCAGTTGAGGAAAATTGCCAGGGGAAAGGGGGACACATCTCATCAACAAGGGTACTGCATAATGAACATTTGTATACCTAACCCTGAATTGTACCCCACATCTTTAAAATTGCTCAGCCTGTAATCCCGCGCCTTTGGGAGGCTGAGGTGAGTGGATTGCCTGAGCCTGCGGGTTCGAGACCTGCCTGGGCAGGCGAGACCTCATCTCTACAAAAAATCAAAAAAATTAGCCGGGCGTGGTAGCGCGCGCCTGTAGTTCCAGCTACTTGGAAGGCTGAGGCAGAAGGATCGCCGGAGCCCAGCAGGTCGAGGCTGCGGTGGCCAGGAGCGGCCACTGCACTCCAGTCTGGGCGACAGAGTAAGACTCCAACTCAAAAAAAAATAAAAATAAAAAAAAATACCTTATATGGCATTCATGTAAACTTATTACCGGTTTAGAAAATTAAATAATTTTTTTATAGATTATATCTATGCAAACCTTCAAAGCCTGAGCACTCTTATAAGTTTTGTTTGAGGCCTGAGATTCTTGTCAGGATAATTTCTGTTTTCTATTATCATTCGCATCTGAAATACAGTATTTAAAATGAGTTAGCTTAAGTAAATTTTGCTGTTCATCATTCTGTGCAGTAATATATAACTTGAAGTTAATGTGAAAAAATATAAGTCAAGTTTTCTGGAACTCCAAAATCAAGTTATATCTGCTCCTTCATATAACATTACCTTATTGATCATGACTTTTCATTAATAGGTCCGTGTGTGTGTGTGTGTGTGTGTGTGTGTGTGTGTGTGTGTGTGTATGACTGTATGTGTTTTACTCTGATGAATTCTGAAAAAACAGAAATCTGAGTGTTGTAATTCACTCTCATTTATCACAAGTCAACAGGAGGAATTATAGTAACAAACTGGGGAATATTCCGGAAAATAATAAATCTCAGGTATTCTGGCACTTCAGTTCTATTCACTGAACCATTTCATTCCCTTTTAAAAATATAATCTGGAAATTAAAAGTGTTAAAATATTTATATTAGTGTTTATTTGGATGGAGTTGCAAGGATTAATACATCATAGGTCTGTGATATTATGAACCTCAAAAATTATTAGAAATCTGTGAAAACATACTTAATTCTTAGACTATGGGTGATATTGGTAAATCTTTTCTACTTTTAAATTAAGTTTTAATAAAGTTATCTACTGTCTAAAATTTATTATTTTTCCCTTGGCTTAGGTTGTCAGCAATAGATTTTTTTCTCAGATGGATGAATATTCCTGCCCTTTTACTTTAGAATTCAGTTACTCTGATCATCCAGCTTGTCTAGAAATTGGCAGCTCTTCTTTGATTAATATAAGTCATTCTCTTAAAGAAAGAATACAAGAATAACTAGGATTGTCAATGTGTTTATTATCTCTTCATACAACTAAAATGATGGAACAGACAGCACACTGTTAAGTTCAAAGGCCATATTTGATTCTTTACTATGATTCATGCTTGAACCTGTAAGCTTTCTAAATACCAATAAAGGTAAATGGAACAATCTGAGGTCTTTTCCCTTCCACAGGAGGAAAATGCTCCTTTCTCAAAGTGCATAAATTGGTCCCATAAAAGTATGTGTCTGTTTGCTCATTCATTCATTCATTCATGTAGCATTCTTGAACATCTGTAAAATAGTGTTATCTCTTGTGTTTCTGACACCATGTTAAAACCTAGAGATAAAAAAAGATGAAAGAAACAGGGTTCTGCCATCAAAGATTTTACAGTCTAGTAAAATAAACGAATAAATGCCAGGAGCTATATTTCAATCTGTGAAATTTGTATCTCTAGCCAGAATCTTCTATTAATTTCACTTTCATATTCAATGCCGACTCATTGACTCTACTCTGATGTCTCATAGACATTTACACTAACCTGTTCTACTTGCAATCATGGTCATGCTGGCTGGTAACTCTATCATTACCATTGCTATGCAAAAATGTTTAAATACTTTCTTTTGCTTAAATCCCATGTCTAATCCATCAGGAAATCCTGTTGGTTCTGCTTCAATAGACATGCCACAAAATATAACTCTTATCTTTCCACAGCCAGTCATTGGTGCCAGTCTCCATCTCTCACTTGGGTAACTTAAGTAACTTCATAACTGGCCTTCCTGCTCCCTCCCTTGCTCTCCTAGAATCTATCATCAACGGATCAGCTGCAGTAACCTTTTAAAAAACAAAAATCGTATCATGTAACTTCAATGTTCAAAACCTCCCATGGACCATGTTTCACTTAGTATATAAGCTGGAATCCTTTCAATGGTCAACAAGGATCTTTCTGGTCCATCTACCGTAATTACTTTGACTTCATCTACCTAATTCCTCCTTCACTGTCTACTCCAGACACATTGTCCTCTTTGTTGCTTTAATATTGAGTCTTTGCACTGACTGTTCCCTCTGCTTAGAATGTTTTTTCCAGATATCTATGTGCCTTTCTCCTCACTCCATCAAGTATTTGCTCAAACATCATCTTCTCAATGAGGCCTACCCTGACCACACTATTTAAAATTGCATTCCTCCGTTTTGTAGTCTCAATCTTCCTTACACCGTTGACTCTTTTTTCTCCCACAGCACTTATCTTCTAGGGTACCATATAATTTGCTTATTTATTATATGTATTATTATCTGTCTCCCCTTGGTGGAATGTGACCTATAAGAAGAGTATGAGGGTCTTTATTTTTTTTCACTGATAAATCCTAAGAATGCCTCTCATATAACAGATGCCCCCAAAACATTTCTTGATAAATTTGTTGACAAAAAAGCTTTGTCCAAACCTAATTTGCAATAAATATATTTGTTGAATGATCAATTTACCATATTTAACAAATGTATCAAATTACCAAATAATTTTAAAACTATTTGTGGGTTAAAGACAATTAGTATTTGATGGGATAGTAGGGCTCATTAAGGCTACAAGAAGCTAGGAATCCAGAGTTTTGGGCTGTCATACCCTCCCCTAGCCTTAGGGTCTCCTGTCTCCCTGCATTTTGTCTTTCTCCTTTTTTTTCTCCCACTCTTCTTGATAGCAGCCTTGGCTGTGCTCTAAGCTAACTCTCCTTTCGGCCTTCCCCTGGACTCAGGGTCACTTTTCTCTACCCCCCAAACCCTCCAGCTAACTCAGCAGGAAGCAACAACAATAAAAAACTAAACATCAACGACGTATTAATTGGGAAGACAAAATGAAAGCCAAACCATGAACATTTACAGAAAGATTCAAGAGCTGTTAAACTATTGCATCCAATATAAATTACCTTAAATTAGATAGTTAAAATAAATGCATTTTTGTCATATTGGTAAATATGGTATGGTAAATGCCATAAATAAGCTGAAAATCAGTTTTTGGTGAATTGGCTTGTTTCTGAATCACTGTTAGAGGTGCTGTGAGGGTCTTTTAGAACAGGAGTCAGCAAACATTCTGTAAAGTGTTACACAGTAAACATTTTAGGTTTTTCAGGCTATACAGTCTTTGTCATAACTACTCAATACTGCCTTTGTAGTGCAAAAGCAGTCATAGGCATATGTAAATGAATGAGACTATGTTCCAATAAAACTTTATTTGCAGAAACAGATGGTGGGCTAGATTTGGCCCACGGGCCATAGCTTACTGATCCTTGCTATAGAGGACACTGGAACCCTTAAGGGAGGATGAAGGGCTAATCCACACACTCAGTGACTGGTCTGGCTAAACTTAAGGGCTTTTATTTACTCAGAATGGATTCAAATTCTAGATCTGTATTCATTTGTCCTATCAATTGGGTAAAATAGTTAACTCTTTCTGATTCTCAATTTTTTCATCTTAAAATGGCAAAAATTTAAACCCATCTCAGAATGGTAATGATAAATCAAGAAATATGTATGACACAGGCAAAATATCAACATAGGGATGGCTGTTTTCTTCTTTTCTCATTTTCTTCTAAGAAGTTTCCCTTGTTGTGAGGGCTGCCTCTGTGGTGAAGTCAGTTGCTTGAGCTTTTGTCCTAATGGCTATCTAGAACTGCCTATGTGAAAGAAGCTTAAAATATGCATATAGTAGATTGAATTACTCTAGAAAGGATACAAAGCTACTCTAGAGAGAGAGAAAAAACTGGATTTGAAAAGAAAAAGGACAGAGGGAGGAAAGGACAAAGAAATAGTGGGAAAAATAAAGCCAGGAGTTTTGAGGAGAGACTTTTACAAGTTTGAAGAAGTGAAATTGGAGGAGGAAGGAGAGAGAGGATTCTAAGAAGTGTTGCTCGGGTGGATCTGCGTTATGAATACAATTCTCCTTCTGGAATTTTTAGAGAGAATGCAATAAACACTAAAACAATTACAGTTTACAGTATAGGATTTTGAATAAAACTACTTTATTGCCTGGCCAGGAGGCAGTCAAATTTTGTAAGGGTTATATAAGTACAGCACTGTGCACAGCCCTTGACACAGAATCAGAACTGAAAATAATAATGATATAGTCTTTATTATAGTGTTTGTAACTGGTTAGGAAAAGATAAGATAAAACTTCATAGACAGTGGATTCTTGTGCTGAATTTTGTAAAATAATTAAGTGTCTGTCAGGCAGGTATGCAACAGGACTATTGACTTAGGCTTTGGATCCAGAAATGCTGGGGTTTGTGGCCTGGTTCAGTTGCTTCTTGTATAACTTTGGACAAGTTGCCTAATCTTTATGTGACTCAATTTCCTGGTAATGGAGATGCATAAGGGAGATCAAATTTCATAACCCGTATAAGGCACTTGAAAGAGATGAAATGGGATTAAGTTTATTTTGTGTTAGTCAATGTTGTCATATTATGAATATTTAATCTGCATTGCTGGAGCCAAATGACATATGAAAGGAGGAGACCCATTATGGATACATTACTGGTAATTATCATCATCATCATCATCATCATCACCAATCATCATCATCAAGCATTGTTTCTTTGGGAGATGATATTCCAACTTCATGATTTTGCAATTATGACTTCTATAATTGGGACACAAATCTATGAACCCTAAATGGACTTTGGCAGCTGAACTGCAGAAATAAAACCAGGATATCTGAGGGGGGAAAAGGGCTCTAGAAGCAAGGCAGCAACAAAATTAATGCTATTCAGCTTCTTGGCTGAAACCAGAGACTCCAACACTTTGGAATCAGAGCCATTCCCCAACACCCAGAACACTAGGACCAGGGGGCTGGCTCTTTCTCATGGTCCTGGTTTTCTAGGCAGTTCCCAGAGCTTTCTTGAGAAAGACAATCAAAGGGGAAGAGACAGAAGCAGGAAAGTGCCTAAATGGACCTTTTTTTTCACACAGGAGAGCAGGAGTAAATCTGAACTCAAGACACTGCCTGGAGCAGTAAATATCCCTGGATGTATTTGCTATCACAGTCCTGTAGATCCTGAAGAAAAATATTACTATATTGTGAAGAAGTAGAGCAGTTGAACCAATGGTGATGACACTCGGAGTTTCTGTTACTTTTCTGCTGCCCCAAATATTGGATATTTTTGCCTGCAGGTGATTTATGTTTCTCATAAATGCTCTAAAGCTTTGATTGTTTCAAGACTTAAATAAATATACTAAATCCTCTAAGTCATAGACTAGAGATATCTACAAAAAAGGCTTTTACAACCACCCTTGCCCTCTGTCTAGCCCTTACCTATCACTGGCTTGTTTCTGCCTCAGGGCTTTTATTCTTGGAATCTCTCTACATAGAAAGATCATCCACAGCCCCAGATTTTTGACTTGCCTCTTATATCATTCAAGTTTCTGCTCAGATGTCCTCTCCTCAGAGAGGTCTTCTCTGATCACTCAGCTGAATAAACTTTCCCCAATCTACCACTCTGTAACACTTTACTGTGCTTTATTTTTCTTCTTAGCACTTATTACTACCTATGCCTCTATTCTGCTTTATGTTTTTATTTGCTTGTTTGATACTCATATCTCTTTTCATGAACTCTATAAGGACAGGGACTTTTTCATCTTGGCTATTTACCACTATATCCATAGTGCCTGAAGTAGTACCTGACAACAGAATAGATGTTTATACATATTTGTTGTATGAATGAATGACTGAATAACTACTAGAGTAGGAATTTGTTCACATTTGACTGAACAAAAAACTGACTTCCTGAGTCATTCAGTGTAATGCTCAAGGTCAAAAAGGTCATGGCTTACAGGGTCAGGGCATGAATGCTAGTCATCTTTCTCCTGCTTTAGTACCCCATCAACCATGAACATGTCACTGAATACCACACTACACTAAACACTGTATCAAGGACAATTTGGAGGATACATAAAAAATAGAAGATATGCGATTGGCCTTCAAGAATCTTCCAGTCTAACATAGAATCCACAACATGTACAGCTGCATGATACAAGTGTGTCTCAGTTGTGAAATGAAATAACTGTGGAACTTAACTAGTATGGAACTTTAAAATAATACCCATATTAGGGTTCTGCTTCAAACCAATTACACTGGAATCTCTAGGAGTAAGACCCAGTATTTTTTTTTTAAGTTCTCTGTGGGACTAATGTACAACCAACTTCAAAACCACTGCTCTAGTTTAGTGCATCTCAAATTGTAATATGCACAAGAATCACCTAGGGATCTTGTTAAACTGCAGATTGGGATGCAGTAGATCTGAGGCTGGACCAGATATCCTGCATTTCTAATAGACTCCTAGGTTATGCCAATGCTGCTGATCTGTGGATCGTACTTTGAGTACAGAAGCCTTACAGTACAAGTGATCTGGGTTAGAAGAAATAGTCTTTGTATAGTTCTGAAATAAGTATTCATAGAGCTACATTACAACAGAGATGGACCCATCACATAGACTCTGTATTTAATAGTGAGGTTCCATTATATTTGTAAAAAAATTGAAAAACAACAATGTGCAAATGCAAGCAACTGAGCCTAGTGTAAGAATCTCTCACAAGTACTGGCAGGATGTGGGGAGAAGCAATTAATATTCTAAGAGCTGAGAATAAGTACCAGGCTATAGAAACCTCAATCTTGACCTAGTCTGAGAGTGGAACATATCCAAAAGTGCAGCTGCAGAAGCCAACTTCAAATTCATCTAGGGAACTTTGGCCATCGAAGAGTCAGGTGGGGAGTTTGTGCAGGAACCCTCAGTCTGGATTATTTTCATAAAGAATAACAGAGATTTCACATGACAAATTTGACCTAGCCATCATCTTTTCAGGTCTACAGCAGGAAGTAAATCAGGAATGGCTGAACAAAAATACTCTGGGTATCCTTGCCCAGAGTACAGGAGGGAGAACAGGAACCCACCACTGTGAAGGTAATGGCACACCGCAGCTCTGTGCTTCACAGATGCTCGCACAACCTAGCAAGGCTCCACCTTGCCTTGTTTGTTTTTACCCTGCTTCTCCTTATTCACAGAATTAAATTTCAAGACTCTGGGATTTACCCAAGTAAACATTTACTTTCATTTTTAGAGAATTTCCCGTGTGCAGGTAGTCTCTGATCACTGTATATATCACATCCAGCTTATTTGTTTTTATCCAACCAGCTTTCACTTTTCTCCATTTTGGAATGTTGCACTCTGAAAACCCAGGGTATCATGTCCTTCAACTCAAAATATTTCAGTATCCATCATGCTTAGGACACTAAGTCTAAATGTAAGTTTGCCAGAGGTAGATGCTGATTTCAAAGAATAAAAATGTATTCATGATAGAAAACATGCCCACATGCTAACTATAGGCATACCTCAAAAATATTATGGGTGTGGTTCAGACCACTGTAATAAAACAAATATTGCAATAAAGTGGATCGCACAAATTTTTTGGTTTCTCAGTGCATCTAAAAGTTATGTTTATACTATACTATAGTCTACTAGTGTGGAATAGCAATATCATTCTGTCTAAAAAACTGACATAATGTTTAAAAATTTTAGCCATAACATTGTCTAAAAACAGCATGATGCAATAGTACTGTGTCTACAAAACAATTTACATGTCTTAATTTAATACTTTATTGCTAAAAGTGCAAACCATCATCTGTGCCTTCAGTGAGTCCTAATCTTCTTGCTGGTAGAGAGTCTTGTCTTGATGTTGATGGCTACTGACTGATTAGGATGGTGGTTGCTGAAGTTGAGGTGTCTGTGGCAATTTCTTAAAATAAGACAACAGTGAAGTGTGCCAAGTTGGTTAACTCTTTTTTTCACAAAAGATTTCTCTGTAGCACGTGATGCTACTTGATAGCATGTTACCCACAATAGACTTTCTTTCAAAACTGGAGTCAATCCTCTCAAACCCTGCCACTGCTTTATCAACTAATTTTATGATTTAAGTTTATTATTTATGTTTATGATCCTTTTTTCCCACAGCATCGTCATCAGGAGTAGATCCCATCTCAAGAAACCACTTTCTTTGCTCACCCATAAAAAAGCAACATGTCATCAATTCAGGTTTTGCCTGAGACTATGGGAATTTAACCTACCTTCAGGTTTCACATCGAATTCTAGTTCTCTTGCTATTTCCACTATATCTGCAGTGACTTCCTCCACTAAAGTTTAGAACCTCTCCAAGTCACCCATGAAGGTTGGAATCAACTTCCTCCAAACTCCTATTATGTGGATATTTTGCCGTTCTTCTATGAATCACAGATGTCCTTAATGACATCTAGAATGGTAAATCCTTCCCAGAAGGCGTTTAACTTACTTCATCTGGATCCATGAGAAGAATCAATCTCTATGGAACCAACAGTCTTATGAAATACATTTTTAAAATAATAAGACTTTAACATTGAAATGGCCCCTTGATTCATGGGTTACAGAATGGATATTGTGTTGGTAGGCATGGAAGCAACATTAATCTCCTTGTACATTTCCACCAGAGCTCTCAGGTGACCAGGTGCACTGTCAATGAACAGTAACATTTTGAAAGAATTTTTTTTTCTTACTGAGCAGTAAGTTTCAACAGCAGGCTTAAAAATATTCAGTAAATCATGCTGTAAACAAATGTATTCTCATTCAGGATTTGTTATTTCATTTCTAGTGCACAGGTAGAGTAGATTTAGCACATGTGAAGTGGCCAGTGAGCATTGGCTTCAACTTAAAATCACTGGCTATATTCATACCCACGAAGAATGTCCACTTGTCTTTTGAAACTTTGAAGCCAGGCACTGACTTGTCTTCTCTAGCTAGGAAAGTCCTAGATAGAATCTTCTTCCCATTTAAGGCTGTTTTTTCTATATTGAGAATCTGTTGTTTATTACAGCCACCTTCATCAATATTTGGATCACTTGCTGCAGCTTCTCCATCAACATTTGCTGCTTCGCCTTGCACTTTTATGTTATGGAGACAGCTTCTTTTTCAAGACCTCATGAACCAACCTCTGTTAGCTCCTAACTTATCTTCTGTAGCCTCCTCATCTCTCTCAGCCATGGTTTAAGGGAACATCGTGGCTGGTTTGCTCTTCTATCCAGACCACTCAAATTTTTTCCACATCAGCAATAAAATTGTTTTACTTTATCATTCAAGTGTTCCCTGGAGTAGCACTTTTAATTTCTTTCAACAAGTGTTCCTTTGTATTCACATCTTGGTTGTTTGGCAAAAGAGGCCTAGCCTTTGGCCTATTCCAGCTTTTGATATGTCTTCCTCACTAAGCTTAATCATTAGTAGTTTTTTATTTGAAAAGAGAAATATGTGACTCTTCCTTTCACTTGAACACGTAGAGGCCACTGTGGGGTTATTAGTTGTCCTCATTTCAATATTTTTGTATCTCAGGGAATAGGGAGGCCAGATGAGAGAGAGAGAGACTGGGGAAAGCTCAGTCAGTGGAGCAGTCAGAACACACATATAACATTGATCAATTAAGTTCATTGTCTCATATAATGGACCTTAAACATCCAATGCAATACTATACGAAAATGACTGACCGTACTGGGAAACTATGGTGGGGGGAGGGAGATGGGATTAACAGTAGCAAATATCTGTCTGGGAATGGGGAAACACCCCATATCAACAGGGTGCCTGAATGAAACGCAATTGTATACCTAACCCTTAACTGTACCCCACAACTTCATAATAAAAAAAAATAAGTTCATTGTCTTCTGAGGGGGTACTCAAAACAACCTGGAGTTTATTTATACAAATTGTGTATTTATTCTTACGTGTTTAATCTTCAGTCTCCTTCAAAGTACCCTCTTTTTGATGTAAAACACCTATCGAGACACTTTTTCTGCTGCTCAAGAGTTTTTGAACTCACCAATTTTTATACCTTTCAGTGCTTCTGCCATTTTTATTTCACCTCTTCCACATTGGCAAAGCATTTCCCTTTGAGGATTTTTTTCATCCAGGGAAACGAAAAAATGTTGCTCAGAATGAGATTGGGTGAATAGGGTGAGTGGAACACAGGGGTTATGCCATTTTTGGTCAAAAACTGATAAATACTAGTGCTGTGTAGGCATGTGTGTTGTCATGGTGGAAGAACCAGTCACCTGTTTGCCACAACTTGAGATATTTTTTTCAGAAATCGTAATGCAACCTTCTCAAAACCTCCAGATAAAAACTGGTTGATCATTTGAGCAGGAGGAACAAATTCTGAGAGCACTAAAAGGGGTCTGCCCTTCAAAAAGATAATTCCATTTATTGGCGTCCCCTCTTATATATGGCAGGGTTCGTGGTGCCTCAAAATAATTACAATAGCAAAATTAAAAAAATCAATGATAACAGATTGCTGCAACAGATAAAATAATAATGAAAATGTTTAAAATATTGTGAGAATTACTAAAAGGTGGCACAAAGCAAAAAGTGAGCATGTGTGGTTGGAAAAATGGTGCAGATAGACTTGCTCAATACAGGGTTGCCACAAACCTTCAATTTGTAGAAAACACAGTATCTGTGAAATAAAATAAAGTTAAATAAAATGAGTTATGCCTGTATATGTGAAGAGAAACACACAGGGAGAACAAAAGCAGTGTTCTTCTCCTATTCAAAGGCACCAGGATGACTCTCTGCCCTTACTTATGTCCAGTGATCCTTTGACCCAATTTCTCCTCAGACAAGCAAAGCAGTGGCTAGATGACAGCCTTGGGAGAGCACACTAAGCAATGTTAAATGAATATGTTCTAAGTTAGTGTCTTAGCCAGCTTGGGGTGCCATAACAAAATATCATAGACTTGTGGCTTAAACAACAAAAAATTATTCTTTCACAGTTCTGGAAGCTGAAAGTCTGAGATCAGGACCTCAGCATTGTCAAGTTCTAGTAAAGGTGCTCTTCCTGGTTTGCAGATGGATGCCTTCTCACTGCATGCTCACAAGGAGGAGGGAGAGAAAGAGATCAATCAAGCGCTATGGTGTCTTTTCTTATAAAGGCACTAATCCCATCATGAGGGTCCCACCCTCATGATCTAATATCAACCTAATTACCTCCCAAAGTCTTCATCTCCAAATACCATCACATTGAGTGTTAGGACTTCAACATAGAAATTTTGGAGGGACATAAATATTCAGCTCATAACTGATCTGATTTTACTGTGGGATGTCTGAATGTAATAGCATAGAGTTAAGCTATATACAATTACGTGTCACTTAACGATAGAGATACATTCTGAGAAATGTTTCGTTAGATGATTCAGTCATGCAAACATCATAGAGTGTGCTTACACAATTCTAGATAGTAGAGCCTACTACACACCTAGGCTATATGGTGTAGCCTTTTTCTCCTAGGCTACAAACCTGTACAGCATGTGACTGTACTGAATACTGCAGGCAGTTTTAACACAATGACAAGAATTTGTCTATCTAAATATAGAAAAGGCACACATAATACATAAAGTATTATGATTTTATGGGACCACCATTATATATGCAGTCCATTATTGGCTGAAACGTCATTATATGGTGCATGACTGTATATTACAATATAAAATAATTATATAATAATATAATATCAGGCAACGTTTTTCTTTGAAATCTTTCAAAACTCAGATATTTACTTCTAAACAAACACACTGCTTCTTATCCACAGGTTTGGAATTAGAAAATGTGAGAAAAACAGTTTTCTGAAATTATTGTAAAAAGCTCATGCTTGAACTTTGTTTATTAGCAAATTCTTTCCTCATGAAACAGTAATAGTGCTTTCGTAAATGATTAAAGTCTTGGTGTTATTCACATTCAACAGTATAAGAGTAAAGAATACATTCATGTTTGTACAAAATTATCTCAGAGTTGACATGCTTTACTGTGAATATTACTCTATTATAGTTGAATTTTTGTCACATATCATCTGGAATTTAGAGAGTTTTACCAATGTCACTATATAGATAATAAGCAAAAGGGCATAAGAAAATTTCCCCTCTCTACCTTCCAAACAAGAACACACTTCTTAGCATCAAAATTCACCAAAGGATAGTCTTCTGAGTTTTAGTTAAGCATTATAGTAAAGAGGCTTTTATTCATTTAGTTCGATTATAAGTGGAAGTCCTTAAAGCAATAAAATCCCATGTCAAAGAGCTCAAGTTTGGGATGCCACTGCTAAGCTTTCTCTAGCCTTAAAAATACAGGCAAATGTGGGTCCTCCTGATTTCTCTTCTGGGATGAAAATAAGATCTTTGTGCACTTGGTGGGATGGAATGGAGATGGGGAGATTGTGATGAAATGGAAGGTAAAGGAATAGACAGTCCATTATAATAAATAACGCAATGCACAAAACACGCGTGCGCGCGCACACACACACACACACACACACACACACACACACACACACACAGACACACATTGAACCATGTTAAAAAGATTGCTACTAGAATTTCTCAGTGAGTAGAAAAGAGCTGTGATCCACTCATTAAGTCTCAGTGCCCAGGCTCCATTCAGGAGGAGTCTGGAAGGAGTGGTTGGAGGCTCTCACTAATGAGACAGGAGACTTCCCAAAGGTGAAATGTACAAGGAGCATTCAGATGTATTTTCCCTTCCTGCCATATTTACTTGATTAACATGTCACTAAAGAACAAAAGAACAGAAGGAAACAAGGGAACAGGGATTTTGTTAATTTTTTTTTTTCTGAACAGAGCTTAATTTGCACACCATGAAAAAAAATTATCGTTTTCTTATGTCTGTTACTTTGTTGAGAGTGTCCTATGTAGAAAATCAATTTCCTTGTCTCACGTTAGTTTGCCTATTTAATTAACTTAGTGGCTTAATGGAGACAAACATGATTAAAACACAGTTTGAGAAAGCTTTCAAAAGTGTCATCTATTATATATAATAATATTTCATCAAAGATTTCCCCGTAGTAATTATAGTGTGTTTAAATTTTGTTTTCCTTGCACCAATGTTTTATTAGTTCTTGAAGATGATTAGCTCAGTAGTCCTGTGATAATCAGAAACTAAAATATTCCCATTATGCTTTAATATATGCAACACAATATTATCTTGGCTGGAATACTATGTCTTATATATAACTTGGTAGTTTTTTGATTTACCTAGAGTTCTTGCATTGAACAATCATTTCATAGTTGTCAACTAACTCAAAACCATAAAAAGTTTTAGTAATCAACTTTAAGAGAATTATTTTTATATCTGCTTAACTTTTTTTGCTCTACCTTTTTTAGAGTAAGCAATAAAAATCATCATATATCCCTGATGAGAGATAGGAAAGAAGACTTAGATAGGAATATATGTTTGGAATTAGATGTGGCAGGTCAGAAAAAACTTACATATTAGGAAGAAAAATGACATATTTCCTCTTGGATTTATTTACTTTAAAAGTTATGTTAATCTCTCAGCATTAAAACTATAAATTATTTAAAGCTGTCAAAATTTTTTTAAATTATAAGGTAGTGAACCTATTATTCTCATTCTCTAATTTTTCCTAGGTGTACTGTATCTGCATTGTCAGAGCAAAAGTCATTACATACGATGTTTTCTTCATTATAGCCATAATTTAGTTTTAGTTCCATGGGTAAACATACATTTAATGATCACCATGAGTCCTTATATTCTTAAAGTTCATTGTATAGATATACTACAGTATGCTTATTCATTCAACTATTGATAAGTATTTAGGTTGTGTTCAATTATGGAATATTGTAAATATTCTAATACAATATTTAAGAATAACATTTTTTAACATTCACATGCAGTACAATATTTAAGAATAACGTTTTTTAACATTCACATGCAAGTCTCTGAGTGGACATATGTTTTAATTGTTCGTGGGTTAATACCTAGGAACGGGATCATTGTGTTACATGGTAAGTGTACTTTTAGTTTGACAATACACTGCCATATTATTTTCAAATGGGTTTTAGCATTTTGCTTTCCCACTTGAAGTACATGAGGATTCTAGTTGCTCCACATTCTCACCAACATTAGGTATAATCAGTCTTTTAAACTTTAAACATCCCAGCAGGTGCCCAATGGTACCTTATGATTTTATTTTGCATTACCCTAGTGACTAATGATGTTAAACATCTTTTCTTGTGCTTGCTGGCCATTTGTATATCTTCTTTTGTAGGGTCTGTTGAGTATATGTATGGTGTACTTTTTGGCCCATCATTTTACTGGGTTATTTCTCTTGTCATTCTTGAATTGTAAGAGCTTTTTTTATACTTTGACTATAAGCTTTCCAATCAGTTGTTTGTCTTGCAAATATCTTCTCCAAGTCAGTGGCTTCCTTTTGCATTTTTCTTAAATGTCAATTTAATTTTAATAAAGTTTATTTTATCATTTTTCTTTTGTGGTTTGTGCTTTTTGCAATTTATCTGAGATGACTTTGTCTAATTCAATGTCACAAAGATTTTCTTTGAGGTTTTCTTCTAGAAGTTTAATAATTTCAGCTCTTTTATTTAGATCTATGGTTATTCAAGATTTAGTTCAAATATCATTTCCCCTGTGATTCTTCCATTCATCAAACCTCTCTCTGTACTTTCATATCACCATATGTATACTTACCTGAGAATAGTTAGTTGTAGTTACTTATTTGAATGTTCATTTTCCCCACTAGACTGTGAATGCTTTGTGACATCTTATTCATTTATGAATGTCAAATGCCTAGAACATGTCTAAGATATAATAGGCCCTTGATAAACACTTGTTAAATAAATGAAAGAATAAATAAGTCAATTATATTAATTTCTTCAATAGTTTTCACAAAACACTTTTGCATCAACATTTCATTAAAATCTCACAAGAGCCGGGTTCGGTGGCTCAGCCTGTAATCCCGCGCCTTTGGGAGGCTGAGGTGAGTGGATTGCCTGAGCCTGTGGGTTCGAGACCCGCCTGGGCAGGCGAGACCTCATCTCTACAATAAATAAAAAAATTAGCTGGGCGTGGTAGCGCGCGCCTGTAGTTCCAGCTACTCGGAAGGCTGAGGCGGAAGGATCGCTGGCGCCCAGCAGGTGGAGGCTGCGGTGGCCTCCACTGCACTCCAGTCTGGGCGACAGAATGAGACTCCAACTCAAAAAAAAAAAAAATCTCACAAGAATCCTATGAGGCAGACATTGTGTTACTTTCACGTTAAAAACTATTATTGGCTCTCCAAAACGAATGAATTAAGATCAGACTATTCAGCTTGGTGTTCAAAGTTTTCTATGACATTATCCTCCAATCTTTTCACATTTATTTTTTGCTACTCCCTTTTACATATCTAATGCACCAATTAAACTGGGCAATTCATTGTTCTTCATCTGTGTCCTTAGTTTCTGTCTCTTCACAGTCACTTAAGCAGTCTCTTTTACCTCAAAATTCTCTCCACTCCATTTCTGCCCAACAATATCTTAGTCTCTCAAAAACCACCATTTTATGTTCCTTCCCATGATCTGACCAGATTAATGACCAGGTACATGTGAGTGTTTCTTCATCTACATAACCATAAACCTCCATTCACCTTTAGCTTAAATAAAATAGTTTTTGCTCTTAGCTCCCCACCAATTTTTAAATACCTATTTCTTGACTTGTGGCATGTTTTCCTCTATTAGCAGATTTCCATTGCTCTCCTGTTGCTTCTTCCTCCAAATTGCCCTGTGCAGTCTTACGTGTCCTCAGACTGGGAGTGATGAAAACTGAATTCCTACTCTGGTTCTGTTAAGCACTGGTAGTGGGTCTTGGGCCTTCAATTATCTCCTTTGCAAAGAAGATCTAGTTCAGCCTAGGTAACCTTTGAAGGCCTCTCTGGAAATTAAATAATTCAATGGATGGGAAAGTCACTTGTAAATTTAACATGTTATATAAATATAAACTTTTTTTTTTTTTGAGTTGGAGTCTCACTCTGTCGCCCAGACTGGAGTGCAGTGGCCGCTCCCGGCCACCGCAGCCTCGACCTACTGGGCTCCGGCGATCCTTCCGCCTCAGCCTTCCGAGTAGCCGGAATTACAGGCATGCGCTACCACGCCCGGCTGATTTTTTGATTTATTGTAGAGATGAGGTCTCGCTGCCCAGGCGGGTCTCGAACCCGCGGCTCAGGCGATTCACTCACCTCAGCCTCCCAAAAGGCGCGGGATTACAGGCTGAGCCACCGAGCCCGGCTTGGCTAACTATTTTAATCATTATTGAAATCAACCTTCAACTTAAATCCATGTATCTCTCAACCCCACAGTTGAAGACAAATGTGTTTGGGGCATATGTACTTTTGGTATTGCCTCAAAAGGGCCCTCGACTCCTGAATCTCCCTTCGACCAAGGTGAGCCCTGAACTTGTTCTTCTCCTTGTTCCTTCTGCATTTTGCTTTGTGTTTAATTAGGCACTTTTGGATTCCTCTGTACACTGTTCAACATCTGTTCATACTTACCTATGTCAGGCTCTGTACAGATAATGTGAAAGGGAAATGTTGACCTATTTTGCCTGATTTACTCAGGTTCCTGCAGTTGTGAAATCCTGCCCAAAGGTGGCTGTCACTGTCTTTTATAAGATCCTGGGATACATGGCAGGAAGGGAAAGTGGGAGCCTAAAGTAAGCAGTCATTTCTTATTTTCAACACCATTACAGAATTGTGCCTCTCTAGCAAAACTGTGAGGTTATTGCAACTGGGATGTCCACCCTCCTCTGCTAATAAGGCCCCCTTTGTTGAACTCTCCTCTTTGGATTATATCATCCTCAGGCTTCTCTGTCACAAGTTCATCCACCTGTACATTCCAGTTATCCTCTTTCAAGCCCCCTGGACTGGTAGGAGACTGATTCTCACTCCTTAAAGTTTACTCTCCTAACTTCCTATCACAGAGAAAGCTCAAATTAGTTATTTGATTATACAAGGAGAGGCTGCAGTTAAAAGTGCAGTCTTTGAAGCAAGATATTCTGAATTCAAACTCCAGCTTTGCCATACTTCCTCTCTGAAGACTGCAAGTTATTGAACTTCTCTTGCTCAGTTTATAAAACTATAAAATGGGCTAGTGACAGTCCCTACCTCATTTTTAATTAAAGGATTAAATTAATCACATAAGGCATTCAGAACTGTGCCCAGTACCATGTAAGATCAATACCAGTGCAGTGTTTTGTGCCAGTTAAAGAAATGAAAGAAACCTAGAACAGAGATTCTGTAAAGCATATAGCTTCAGACTCTTAAATGTCTAGGTTTTTATCCTATACCTGCCACTTACTGGCCAAGATAATTAATCTAGATAAGTCTAGATAAGTAATCTCTGTAGACTTGAATTACTTCATCTATAAAAAAACTACCTTCAACATACAGGGTTGTGTTAAGCATTAAATAGCATAATATATAGAAATCATTTTTAACACGGAGCTTGGTCCACAAATGCATGCAATTATATTGGCTATTTTTGTTTCTTAGGTTACTACAATTCCCCTAATTATTTAATCATGGTCTTCTGGAGTACTGTCCAACTGTCTCCACTTATTCTAAAAAGATGGTTTTAATGGTGTAATCTTACAGTCTTGTTGAAAGGCAGAGGTGCTATTTTTGTGTAGACTAGATTTGTGATTCTTCTCAGCTCACAGAGAGAGGATCAATGGAGCTATTATATGAGGAAGACAGCAAAGCATGGGAACAGGCAAACAAATGGGCAGTTGTAATTAACCCAACAGATGAAAGCCCTTTAATTATTTTTCAAAGCACATCTATCTCACTCTGTGGGAAAACCAGCCATCTAATAATGCATCAAGTTCGGCAAGCCCCAGGTGGAATGTTCCAAAAGCTGTGGTGTGTTCTTGTTCTAGTTTTTCCTTTAGGTTAATTACAAAGAGGCAAGATAATGAATTGAGAGTAGTGTTTTGTTTGGATCTATATTCAAAGTGTTTTGCTTTGAAAAATGGTTCTGCCATTTATGTACATATTGGTACACAGTGTCCAATTATGGCCCCAAAGAGGAAAATACAAAAAATAGAGTTTGCTGTCAGTTCTTTATTTTTCTCAGGTATTTATTTATTTTACTCCCATCCCAGAGGAAGAGACTGGGAAATAGAACCCAATAAGAATATGAAGCATGTGCAAGAATGAGGAAGAGTAAAGTGAAGACATTAACTAAAGCTCATCTTTACTAGTACAAGAAAAAACAAGAATATTTATTAGACACTTTGATTTATAGGTAAAGAAGGGTTATGGTTCAAATCAAGGAAATAACACCCTTCACCTGCAGTCATCTTTTGTCTACCCAGATCAATTAATCAAACCATGAGCAGAGCAAACATGGAGTTTCTGTTTACTTTCACCTGCCTATATTATGAGTCATGGGAGTCACATCAGTTCTTTAAAATTAATATTTCTCATTAATGCTCATATAATAAATTTGTGCAGGTCATAGCTTTATTCATACTACCATTACAATTTTTTTCACATGAAGATGAAGGCTTAAATATTATGTTTTCAGAGTTTGAACAATGAACACTCTTTACAATGTCCATGAAGTGTTGTGATTAGTACTCAAGTTTAGCACTAGAAAAGTGGAAGATACGCAAGTAAGAAATTGCTTTTATCAAACTATAAAGCCAAAAAAACCAACACTGAACTAAATTATTTTCTTCTATTCATTCCAATCCCTTAAATCAGCATTTAATTTAGCTAGCAAGAATGTTTAAGGATAAAGCAATACTTTAGACAATTTAGAACCACTCACTTAGGTAGGAAATAAAATTTATTGCTTGGTAGAACCAAAAGTCTTGTAGTTTTTTTTAAAGCATGCTAATTGAAAGTTCAATAAAATTCATTCTCTAAAATCATGTCAGCAAAAGAAACACTGTAAGCTAGGATAATAAAATAAATCACCCTGGCTTGAAGGCCCGGGCCTTTTCTTTGGAGATTTTGGCTGGAGAGAATGCCATACTTTTTTACCTCACTTGAACTAGCAGGTTATGAAAACCATATCTTTTTTAAATTAAGAATTTTCTATTATTTAGAAAGCTTAGAATAATCTTTGAAAGAGAGATTTTCCAAAAGCTAGATTGCCCCATTAGTCTATGAAAATCCATAGCCCTCAATTTCCCTATTCTTAAAAAAAACTCACTTTAGTTTTTGGTAAGACTATCCCACTAGCCTATCTAAATTCATCAAACAAAGCAAGAGATGTCAGCTCTAGTGAGGAGGGAGCTCTGGAAAAAAGAACACTATTTGGGCTCTATTATGTGGAAAGCTCACTGAAAAAATCTTGTCCCCTGGAAGGGCTCTGCTGCTGGCCACGGAAGGAGAAGGGTAAAGGAAGTCAGGAGTGTAGAAAAGCCAGCAAAATTAGTGGCACATCTGGGGAAGTGAAGCCCGGTGGTTCACACCAGAGTGGAAGGCCTGCAGATCTGTTTTTGGGAACTGCAGGGAGCAGAGAAGTTCCTCTCTCTCAATAGCTTTTTAAATTTTAGCCCTGTGCTAAGCACCCTCAGGACCCATCCTTTCATTCTCTTTTTCTTCCAAGATTCCTGGACATACATATAGTTTTCTGTAATTCTGGAAATTAATATTTCTAATCACCACATCTCACCTTCCACTTTTCTAACACCTTGTGATGCCTAGGTTGTGTATGTTTTCACAATAGATTTTGTGACAAAGATATGTAATGTCAGCATATTCCCATTTCATTGATGGAGCTGTCATGGCACTCCTGGATCTTGGCCATATGGTTATAGGAATAAGGAAGAGCTCCATAAGCCAAGAACAAAAAGGAAGTGCCAAAACCAAAATAACATTCCTGGTATGATTCAAATTTGGGGGAAAACCCAGCATCTGGAACTCTTATGCTCCTACTGGCAGATGATATTTTTTGTTCCTCCTTGCCCAATTATATTGCTGTAATTGCTCACAACATGGTGTCAATTGGAGCCTCTTTCTGATGAGATAACCCTGTGATCTCTCTAATAACTTGAGCTAACACCTGAGTGTTTCTTAGGCCATTTAATTTTCTCTACCTAATTCTTACTTTGCTCAGTCATTTAAAATAATGCAATGAGAAGAAACCAGGTATATTAGTTTTCTATTGCTGCATAATGTTTTACCACAAATTTAGTGGTTTAAAGCAACACTCATGTATTAATTCACTTCTGTAAGTTGGAAGTCTGAAATCAGGGCTGAGTGCTCTGTTTAGGGTCTCACAATGCTGAAGTCAGTGCATCAGACAGATGTGTGTCTTTATCCGGAGTATGGGGTCCTCTTTCCAAATTATTTCTATTATTGGTAAATTCAGTTATTTGCAGTTAGAGACTTAAGTACCCGTTTTCTTGATCACTGTCAGTCAGAGTTTTCTCTCAGTTCCTTCAAGCTGCCCATATTCCTTTGTGGCCTCCTCCATTTTCAAACCAGCTGAATCTGTCTTCTTTGACTCCCTCTGACTTACTCTTTGCCATCGGTCAGAGAAATCTCTGTTTTTAGGGGATCACGTGATTAGATCTGGCTCACCTGAATGATCTCCCTATTTTAGGATCAGCCATACCATATTACATGATGAAATAATAAAAGTGATATCTCAGTTCATATATATCTATATAAAGGTCTGCCTTTCCTTTGAATCAATAATTTCCAAGAGTCATTTCCTAAAATCCATGCAGCAGAAAGTTTTCTAAAAAGCCTAAGCAAAATAAAAATAATGATCTGCTCCTTGGATATGTAATAGCAAGAAATCCACGTAGCCACAACTTTACGAACTTTGAAAAAATTTATGACCAAATGCAAATCACTGCTGATTTTTACATGAGCATTTATTGGAAACTAATATCTTAATGGCATTGACCGATAAGGAATGTAATTCCCTTATAAATCTAATGAGTCAGCAGGGAAAGGGCAGGTAGTCGGCACTCTTCCCTGTCCTCTGCATCCAGTGGCCAAGGAGTTGGGTGACTGAATGATCATACTTGGTTGTACCTTGAAATGCCTCTTTCCTGAAAAATTGTTTCTGACATGCCACTGGCACATGTAAAGGGTTAGAGACAAAGACTTATTTCTTCCAGCATTAGGAAGAGCAGCTTCTCATTACCAGAAGAACTACCAGGCACCCAGCCCAGACAGATGGACTTAATGAGAGAAAAACCCCATGGCCCTCTATAAGCTACTGGCAGAAAGGAGGTTCTTTTAGGCAATTTCCTCTCCTGCCACATTTGACTTGCTGTCTCTGGCCACTTGGATGCCCTTGAATATATAACCTTTATAGGAGTGTACTGTGGATTTTACAAAATGATTCTTGTGGAACCTAAGTTCCTATTTTATTAAATTGCTCTGTGTCTTGGGCTCCCTGAAAGGGGAGCTGCTCTTTTTCTCCTAAATGTTTTATTTCATACCCAGAGCCAGAGTGAACAATTTGCCAGTCATAAATATGTATAATTTGGCCTAGACCCTCCTAACTGATACACCAATGGAGCCATTAGGCATATGCTGGAACCTCAAAGCCAAACAGACCAGAAAGAACATTTACAGCAGGCTTCAGTGATCATCTCAGTAGTCATTTCACACAGCCAGACCTGGAAATTCAGACCCAAACCCCCTGTTTATGCCTGAGTGGTCCAGATTGACATGTGAATCCTTTCCCAATTTGTTGGATAATGTTCTAACATTCTCTTGATTGAACAGACAAAACAAGGGCTTAATATGGTGCCCCGAGAATGTTATCAATAGCCAATACCAAGAGCTTTCTGTCACTCTAAGAGCTTCATGTAGGTCAACTCCAATGAGTTGAAGTCTCTTCAACATCCTCATTTATAGATGAGGTATCAAAGGTATGTAAATAAAACTAACCTCATGGGACTTGAACCCAGACATCTTGTCTAAACTGTGTGGGATTTTATCTCACTTCTGATAATATATGCAGGTCAGAAATCCGATCATACAGAAGTCTACTCTTGAAATAATGGCCCTTTTTAAACCATTGATTTTGAAAATACCACAGGGAACTTCTAAAAAGGCAAAAATTATTACCCATGACAAACTTAATTAAACTGGTTTACTAAGATCACGTAGAACTCAACACAGAGTACTCAGATAATAGAGCTCAAATCAAGAGTTGTGCTTGGGTAACGAAATAATGGGCAAAAACTCGAAACAAGCATGCCACAAAAGACAACTAAATGGCCACTAAGCATATGAAGTCGTATTTGCTTGGTACCACAATGAGATACTACTAAACATCATATGAATGGCTAAACTAAAAAACAAAACAAAACAAAAACTGACAATGATGAGTGCTGGCCTAGATGTGGAACAATTGGAACTCTCATATGTTGCTGGTGGATTGTAAATTGGTTCAACCAATTGGAAAAACTGTCAATATACACTGGAGGCAAGCATATTCATACCCTATAGCCCAGCAATTCTACTCATAGATACACTTTAAAAATAGATGAGTACACATGTCCATCAAAGGTGTATACCAAATTTTCATAGCAGATTTATTACATAGTAGCCTAAAACTTGGAAGTGATGCTCACCAATGGGAAAATGCACAAAGAAAACAAATTCTAGCTATACAAACAACATGGATGTATCTCACAAGCATTAGGTTTTGTGAAAGACACTAGTTATAAAAGAATCCATACTGTAAAATTCCATTGATATGAAGTTCGAGAAGTGGCAAAACTAATAATAGTTAAATAAGTAAGAGCAGTGGTTATTTATGGGATGCTGGAAATATTCTATATCTTGATCTGAAATGTATTAATTTGTAAAAATTTATGGATTATACACTTAACATTAGGACATTTTATGCATTTTAATGTACATGCATGTTTTTTACTCTGATAAGAAGGAAAAGAAAACTTGTATCTAGGAAATGTTTACTTGTGATAGAACAGGACACTTTAGCTCTTTTTCATTTTCTTTTCATTTGTATGATATTCCTTTCCTCATGGTGCTAGCAATATATTTGTTGAGTGATTAGTTTTCTTGTGATGAATTTACCACATAATTTTGGGTATCTTCTACACAAACATGGTGAGGCATTACACATTTCCTCCCTTTAAAAAATGTCTGCTATATATTGCCTATCCCTTGGCAAAGCTGTAGGAAGTCTAATACTTGATTTTTTAAATCACAAACAGAAATCTTTAAGTAAAGAAACATTAAAATTATATCCAGCCGGGCTCGGTGGCTCAGCCTGTAATCCCATGCCTTTGGGAGGCTGAGGTGAGTGGATTGCCTGAGCCCGCGGGTTCGAGACCCGCCTGGGCAGCGAGACCTCATCTCTACAATAAATAAAAAAATCAGCCGGGCGTCATAGCACATGCCTGTAATTCCGGCTACTTGGAAGACCGAGGCGGAAGGATCGCTGGAGCCTAGCAGGTTGAGGCTGCAGTGGCCGGGAACAGCCACTGCACTCCAGTCTGGGTGACAGTGTGAGATTCCAACTCAAAAAAAAAAAAATTGTATCCATTTAAAATGTGTATCCACATGCTGTGGTTTGGATTGGGTGTTACTATATACTCTGACTATGCAAAGAGGAAGAAGCCATGCAGTGGCACAGAAACAAAGATGCAAAATATTCTTTCATTGGGGAATACTGATTGGATCACCAAGTATGTGAAACTTACATATGAAATATACTTGTTCTATACATCATTTCAAAACTGTTCTTTTACTATGAATATTTTGACATCTGTTGTAGCAGTTCTTTTTATCTTACAAATATTCTGCCAAGTAATACAAGTTTTAAAAAATCTTTATGAAAACATTCACAGTAAAGATAAAAAGAGCAAAGAAAGTAAACAAACAGTTTTGTTTAAATAGGATTAAACTTTTCTCAGATTTAGACCAATTTCAGTCTTTGTGTAGGGTCTGCAGGCATTGTAAAAATGTGGAATTTCACAAAGGCAACATAAGTCTCAGAATTGCAAATGATAGACAGCATTTGAGAGGTAGGCAGAGGGACACAGGGACCCAGAATTGAAGAGCTGGTTGTGGCAGTTGTCCCTGAGGTTCCCACACTGACACGAAAATAGGGAAGCATTGTCACTGAGTAGAGAAAAACAAATAATTGTAGTGCAGGAGGGAATTTTCTTCTACGAGTGTTAAGTTGCCTAATTTAGCTATTTTAATGTTAAGGATTTCCTTGCTTCTGATGAAAGATTTCTCACAATAGGAAATTCTTAATCTTTCTCTAGTTATTAATTTGACAAATATGTATTGAGCATCTGCTTTAGACCGAGTTCTGTCTCTGCCCTCATGGGGTGTATGATCAACAGTGTCATATTTCTCAGCATCGGGGCGTGGTTCCCATTAAGAATCTCCTGGGAAGGAAAGTTTGGGTGACTTCCTGAGGAAGATTGGTAGGAGTTTGAAGGAAGAGAGAGAAAGGAAATTATCTTTTATGTAATATACCATGTAGGACTTTACTTATGGATTATATCATGCAAGACCCCATGGCTACTTTAAGAGGTAGCTATTGTAATAATTGGCTTGATAAGGGATTTGCAGCCAATAAGTGATTCAGATCCAAAAAACGTTTGAACCCTGGATGTTTTGTCTACTGCAAAAGGCTGCCTCAACAAGTGTTTTGATATCTATTTAGTCACCCTACAAATGTTTTTTGAGTGTCTACGTTGTGAGAGGCATTATTCTAAACACATTATATATTCTACTTATATATGGAATATATCTTTTAAATTCCATTTATCCTGTTAGATGTTTGACTATTGATATTAGTCAATTTTATTAAATTAATCAAAACAGAAATGGACTACAACACAGGAGGACTTAGACATTTCCAGGAATTTATATTTCCACCAAACATTGAGTAGAATGAATAAATGTTATTCATTTCCTATGTGTGTTGCTAATTATCAAATGCATATAGGTTCTGGTGAATTCATAGTAAATTTTTGTGTCTGCAGTTATATTTCCAGTAAGTGAATATTAAACATAAAATTACTTTCAGTTGGGAGACATGACATATTTTGATATTAAAAGAAAGGTTATGCAACTCAAAAGGAATGGGAATCACTGGTTTATGGTAGGATAAAAATAATATTTCATTATTATCATTAGATGTAAAAAGAACAAAATAAAATTCCTTATCAGTAAATGGCTACATGTTTATTTGAGTAAGTTATAATATTTTGAAACTTGACCTTCATATAAATAATAAAGGAAAATCAAAATCTGTTTTGTGAAAGCTGTTAGTTGTCGAGGCAAGAAAAGATACCATGAAAATAGTTTTTTTTAAAAAAGATATGGCAAAAGTTAGAAGTAAAGGTTTTGAAGCTATGTTGTGCAGTCTCCTTTGTAGGCTACTCTACTTCATTTTCTCACCACCACCCTGCCCAAAGATCCTTGGAAAACCTTCTTTTTCATAGTCCTCCAAATGTCAAAGAAGCCATGTATTGAGTTGCTTTGTTAATCTTTCACCTACAAGCTGAAATTGCCAATTCAATAACTCCCTTCCATCTGAGATGCAGGGTGGCAGATCAAGGACATTGTTCTAGTGGTTAGGAGACCTGGTACTGAGACCCTAGCCTGTCCATAGTAAGACCTTTTCTAACTACTTCTCTCTTATTCACGAAAGATAATAATAGTCTTTGTCCTGCTTATATTCAACACATGCTTAAATGGTTAAAAAATAAAGAACATAAAAGAGATTTTAAGACTGTAATCATTATGTCAAAATATGGTATCATTGATAGGGTCAGCCTATGGCCCCCAAACTAGCATAGACACTGTATAATTTTCTTCCAATGTTTTAAAGTTTTTTTTTTTCTGTTTTCTTGTATAGTTTTTACTTTTGTAGTTCCTGTTTTCAGAGATTCATAAAAATTGGCATTTATTTACTTCAATATGTGTACTATTATAAATGTAGCCCTTATATGAAAACTGTGGGAGCAATTATGCACTGTAATTCAGAGTTCTTCAGATTTTATTAAGGTAATACTGTAACATATACAATTTGTTACATACCACTTACTCCTAGCGGGGCTTGGGGAAGACCCTGTAATCAAATGCATTAATATTTCTTTGGAAAATGCCATGAATATTCACTCTAAATGGGATGTGTAGAGCCTATAATTAGCCTCCCATCAGTTCAGAATAGGTTTTGCTGCCAAATGAGCTATGGGAAACATTTTGATTTTCAGAGCTTTGGAGATTTCAGAAGTGTGGATAAGGGATTTTAGTCCTGTACATGTTCAGAAGTGCTAAATATTTATGTCTCATATTAAGTCTGCTTTTTCTCCCTTACTCGGATATTTTATTGTCTTTCCTTTAGCTTCATTGGTGGGAGCTGCCTTCACCACTCTCCATTCTGGGAGAAGTGCCTTCTTTTTCTTGCTCTACCTGTTCATAGTTCCCCACCATCCACAGCGGTGGTACTCTGGGTAGCCAGCTACATACATATAACTCTGTTCCCTTAATGGCAATTGATGTGTCAAGAGAGATCATATTTTAAAAAGTCCTTTCCCTGACCCTGCTCCTATCATAGATGATGAAAACAGAGGTGACTCCTGTCTCAAAGTGGATGATCCTTTCCTCTGAGTATTTGTGATTAGACCAAAAAGAAAGAGAGAGCAGTTTCTCTCCAGGTGGCTAGAAGTATACAACATGACTATGCTGGCACTGCCCACAGCAAGGCTTTTTACCTTGTGTGAGTAAGAGACAAGGAAGGGTGAGAGAGAGAGAGAGAGAGAGAATAGGAAAAATCAGATCTGTTACACAGAGACAGAGAAAGAGGATTCCCCTAGTTTTTTTTTTTTTTTTCTGCTTTCCAGTCCATTCTGGATGTCTAAGCACAAATCCATTCTATGAGACATTTCAGTTGTCTTAAAATGTTTATTGCTTTTAAAAAAACTTTTAAAACTTTAGAATAGTTTTTGATTTATAGAAAGTTGTAAAGATAACACAGAGTTTTCATATACCCTACACTACACCAAATTTCACCCAATGTTAACATCATACTAGTGTGGTACATATATCATACCTAATGAATCAATATTGATACCTTAGTTTTTACCCATTTTTTGTTGTTGTTGCTATTGTTCAAGGATCTCAGTCAGGGTGCTACATTACATTTAGTCATCATGTCTCTTTAGGCTTCCTTTGGCTGTAACAGTTTCTCAGACCTTCCCTGTTTTTGATGACCTTGGCAGTTTTGAGGAGTACTGCTCATGCATTTTGTCTGGGAATTGTCTGATGTGTTCCTCATTACTAAACAGGAGTTATAGGCTTTTGGAAGGAGGACCACAGAGATAAAGTGCCCTTCTCATCACATTATACCAAGGGTATATGCTATCAACATTATTTATTGTTGATGTTGACCTTGACCACCTGGCTGAGATAGTGCTTGTAAAGTTACTCTTTTTCTCATTTTCTATGTATGCTGTACTCTTTGGAAGGAAGCCATTATGGGAAGCCCAAACTTAAGAAGATGTTATGCTCTACATCCTTGAAGGAAGAATATCTATAGCCGGGTTCGGTGGCTCAGCCTGTAATCCTGCGCCTTTGGGAGGCTGAGGTAAGTGAATTGCCTGAGCCCATGGGTTCGAGACCCGCCTGGGCAGTGAGACCTCATCTCTACAATAAAAAAAAAATCAGCCGGGCATGCCTGTAATTCCGGCTACTTGGAAGGCTGAGGCAGAAGAATCACCGGAGCCCAGTAGGTCGAGGCTGCGGTGGCCGGGAGTGGCCACTGCACTCCAGTCTGGGCGACAGAGTGAGACTCCAACTCAAAAAAAAAAAAAAGAAAAAAGAATATCTATAAGAATTATTTGAAATTCTTCTGCATAGGAGATTTGTTTATTCACTTCAATAATTGTAATGCGATCATTTATTTATATCAGTATGGGTTTATGAATATTCATTTTGTAATATGGGTTATAATCCAGTACTACTTTATTTTCTTGCTTAAATTGTTCCAGTATAGTCACTGGGGACTCATTCGGTTGACTCCTATGTTTCCCTGACATACCCCGTCATGGTTTTCTTGACCCAATCTCAGTTGGGCCAGAAAAGACCAGGAGAAGCGATTTGAGCTGGAAAAAAGGGAAAGCATCTCTTTGCTCTCAATTCAAACTGCAATGTTTGGTGCCCATGATTTGGAGATGGGAGACATATACACTCCTCAAAACTCCTCCCTAATAGTTGTTCCCAATAGAGTTAACATGAGACACACATCTCACATGACCTAATTAAATTCACATAGAGAATAAATTAATACTTTTCTGGAGGCCCTTAAAGACCATCACAAAAATTGCCTTGATTTCTCATATTTTGAAGTCTACATTATATTCTTATTAAACAATCCATTTTCTCCTGAATAGTGACACAGACTTTGGCCCTTATATTTCCCTTAACTCATTTGGTTATTTGGTGACATTTGCTAAAAAAAAAAAAAAGGAATATTCCTACTCATAAGCTACCATCTACATAGTCTCACAGACACAAAAGTGCTCTATAAACAGATCCTGTTGATAGATGGTGTCACTGTTTACTCTTAGAAAATCTTCATTAAATGATTCTGGGCCTCTTCTTCTCAAAGTAACACATGTGTAGTCAGATTCCATTTTTGTTGTCTATCTTCATTTTCTCGGTGGACATAACAGAGACGATTTATAAATGTGCAGTTATTTACTCTCACTGCAATTTAGGAGATTTATTTAAATGCTAACTGCTTAGTGTTTTTCTTTAAAGAATTGCTCAGAAGCTATGTCTTTGTGAAACATTATACATTTTACAAAATGATTTCTGTGGAGATACAAGTAATTCCAGGAGGATTTGAAAATCTTTATCAGCTTTCCTATCTTCTAAGGTTAAACTTGCCATAGACAATTTTATCTGCTGTTACATAATTTATAGAACATATAAGCTTTTAACTAATTTCCTAAGCTTTAATATTCATTTTAATATCACACTGACTTAATTTTAACCCATTTAAATTATTTATTCCAAATTCCATGCAAAATGTATTCAAACATAAAGATTAATTCACTTAGTTAACCTTTTGATTAAAAAAATAAAACCTCAGTACTTATCTATATGGATTTTCTTCTTGAAATAGGCTGTGGAGAACTGCAACTTATAAGCTATATTTTAAGAGACTACTAATTATAGTCAAATCTACATGATGGGAGAATTAAAGGAATTAGCCCATGTACAAATGCAAGATCTCTTACCAAAACCATTGTTGAAAAATAAAGGTGCTAATGTAAGGAATGAAATTTTTTTTTTTTTTTTTGAGTTGGAGTCTCACTCTGTTGCCCAGACTGGAGTGCAGTGGCTGGCAGTCTCGACCTGCTGGGCTCTGGCGATCCTTCCGCCTCAGCCTTCCAAGTAGCCGGAATTACAGGCACGCACTACCACGCCCGGCTAATTTTTTGATTTATTGCAGAGGTGAGGTCTCACTGCCCAGGCGGGTCTCGAACCTGCGGGCTCAGGCAATCCACTCACCTCAGCCCCCCAAAGGCGCGGGATTACAGGCTGAGCCACCGAGCCCGGCTGGAATAAAAATTTTTATTCCTTGTCAGTGAGCTGGTCTTTAAACCATTTCTGCAGGACCTTGGTGTCTATTTGGTAAGGTCAAATGGTTTGGGCCAAAATGGATGGATTTATTTATTAACCCTGCGAATATTTTTACTCTGCTGCTGCATTTCAACTCTGTGCTAGAAATAGTGAGGATTCAAAGATGAATGGTATATAATCACTGCCCTAAAGGTAAGAATTGTCTAGTACAGGAACAAAGAGAAGTGCAAAAAATAACTGTAATATAAGGCAGAATAAACAAAATAAAAAGGAAAAAAGAGCTTAGCAGGTCTGCAAGAGGAAGACATTATTTCTGTTTGGGTTGATCCAAAGGCCTTACATTTCTTTACTTTTCTATTCCATTCCTTAGTATAATCAACATTCCAGCTGAACAGAACTAGTTACTTCTTCCCCCAAGTCTTTAGTGCTTACTTAACTTTGTATTTATTTCGGGTTTCCCCCTGTCATTCCTGCTTATAGTAATCATACCTAATCTTAATACATCAACTCAAATATTGCTGCCTCCATTAAATAAGTCATTGCTTTTACAAACAAAGTATTAAGATATGGATATCCCTGTTTGGCATCCCATTAACACTTGTTTCTGGTCATCTTGATTATACATGTATTGGTCTATGTTTGTACTCTGCTTCTTTCTATTAGATCAGGGGTTTTATTGGAACCCAGCCATGCTCATTCATTTTCATATTGTCTATGGCTGCCTTTGTGCAACAACTGCAAAGCTGAACAGTTGTGAAAGAGACTTTATGGCTTGCAAGTCTAAAATATTTACTATTTGGTCCTCTGCAGATGATGTTTGCTGACTCTTGTACTAGAACATAAATTCATTATAGGCAAGAAACTATCTTACTATCTTTTTGGCCTATTTAATGCCTCACATAGTAGGTCCACCCTGAACAGTTATTGAATTGAATTAGACCTAATTAAAGAGAATAACCATGTTATTTAGTGGTAGCATCCTTGGGGGCAAGTGCAAACCATTAAGAAATATGGTTCACTGACATGTGAAGAGGAGATACTGGATGAGAGATAGGGTCCACTTCTTCCCAGATAGTCCATAGAGTATTATTTAAAAAGAGTTAAGCATAATCAACAATGATAAACCTAAATATATTGGACTATATCACCTTGAAACAAATCTTTTAATGAAACATTTTCAGAACAAAACTGTTTCCCATTCTGACATTAATATTCATGCCCATACATACCAATTATCAATTTCTTTACAAAAAACTGTTCTCAGTCTTAGAGTTCACAGAATATGTGCTTCATAAATGTAGTCTTCCCTGATTAGAACAACTGTACTCTTAGTATTTACAAGCTAGTGTTAGTTGCAATAATTATTTCAATTATCTAAATGCTACATTCAATTTATTTACTTTCCACCTGAAATTTTAAAAGCAAACCAAGAAATGAAAACCATGGCAGTGACTTCCACTTAAGGTCAATATGAAATAACAGGAACCAGATTGACTCTTCATCCTGACTCAACTAAAAAATCTGGATGAAACATATTTTAAAAATGGTTTTCAAAGCATCAGACATCAGGCAAAACAGGACAATGATCTCTGAAAGGTGGACAACAAATGAGGTTAGTCCTGCTATTGCTATAGCTTACTGTCTTCAGAAAGTTTTCAGGTCATGATGCAGGGAGGAGGAATCTAAGCAGAGCCCAACCAATTCCCAGAATTGAAAATATACATCGGAGGGTCTGGGGAGTCCACAGAAGCTAGAGTTCATGGGGAAGAGTACCAGAATGAGGAGAATTGTAGAGAGAGAGAGACTCCAGAAGTCTGCAGAGGGTTCCTTTGGAAAAATCAGCAAAGTACTGATAAGTGCATGCATGTGAGAAGAGTAACTGAGGCGAAGGGAAGAACTGCCAAAAAGAGTTAGAAGAAACAAAACTTGAAATTCTCACAGTGGTGGAAACAGTGCTTTTTCCCATTAGACAGGCTGGCAAACCTGATCACTCATGGGGCATTAAGTAAAGTTCTCAAAAGGGTCTTGCCTACCTAAAAAGTCTTAAGAGCAAGACAAAAAGGATCATATTGTTTCCAAGTAACTTGGGACCCAGAACATCTCAATAATTTTTTATTAAAAAAATTCAGCACCCAACAAAGTAAAAACCATAATGCCTGAAATCTAATAAAAAATTCTTGGACATACAAAGAAGCAAGAAATTAACACATGCAATTCGGAGAAAAAGAAACCAATTGAAGCCAACCCAGAATTGACACAGATGTTAGAATTAGCAGATAAGGACATTAAAACCCATATCACTATATTCTGTATGTTGAAAAAGCTAGAGAAAAAACTGAATAGGTTAACAAGAGACATGGAAGACATAAAAAAAGACCCAAATCAAACTGCTACCCTAATGACTGAGATAAAAAATATACTGGATTGGGATGAATAGCAAGTTAGACATTGCAGAAGAAAAGATTAATTAATTTGAAGATAAAACAGTAAAAACTAAAATGAAACACAGAGTGCTATGAGTTGAATGTTTTTGTCCTCTTCAAAATTTATGTTGAAATTTAATTCACAATGCAACAGTATTGGGAGGTGATTGAGTCATGAGGACCCCACCCTCACGAATAGGATTAGACGGCCTTGTAAAAGGACTCAAGAAAAGGATTTCATTCCCTTTTGCCCTTCTGCCATGTGAAGACACGGGGTTTCTCCCCTTCAGAGGACACAGCATTAAGGCACGATCTTAGAAGAAGAGATCAGACTCTCACCGGACAATGAACCTGATGTCTTGATCTTGAACCTCCCAGTCTCCAGAACTGTAAATTTCTGTTTTGTGTAATTTACCCAGTCTGTGGTATTTTGTTATAGTAGTACAAATGGACAAAGATAGAGAGAAAGAGACCAAAAAGAGAACAGAGGCTTACTGAACTGTAGAAGAGTATCAGATGGCCTAATGTACATGTAATGTTTTTTTTTGTTTTTTGTTTTGAGTTGGAGTCTCACTCTGTCGCCCAGACTGGAGTGCAGTGGCCGCTCCCGGCCACCGCAGCCTCGACCTGCTGGGCTCTGGCGATCCTTCCGCCTCAGCCTTCCAAGTAGCCAGAATTACAGGCATGCGCTACCACGCCCGGCTGATTTTTTGATTTATTGTAGAGATGAGGTCTCGCTGCCCAGGCGGGTCTCGAACCTGTGGGCTCAGGCAATCCACTCACCTCAGCCTCCCAAAGGCGCGGGATTACAGGCTGAGCCACCGAGCCCGGCATGTACATGTAATGTAAGTGAAGGATAGGATACAGAGGGGAGAGCAGAAAAGTTATTTGAAAAATGAATGGATACATCTTTTCCAAATTTGATGGAAACTATAAACCTATAAATCTAAGCAGGTTGATGAACTCCAAGCACAAGAAACATTAAGAAAACTACACTGAGGCATATCATAATCAAATTGTTCAAAACAAGTTAAAAATAAAAGAACTAAAATGACCAGGAGGAAAAAGACATGATGCACACAAGAAGAAAAATGACAGCAGCTCTTAAAATTTGAAACACTGCAAGTGAGGAGACAATGGAGAATCATCTTTAAAGTACTTATTGGGGAAAATAAATGTCAATCTAGTATTTCATAACCAAAACAAATGTGAAATAAAAGCTTTTTCAGACATACAAAAGCTGAAATAATTCATCCTAGTAGACTTGTACTATGAAAAATGTTAATAGATGTCCTAAGGGGAAAAAAATACCAGATGGAATTATGTATCTACCCAAGGAATGAAGTTCATTGGAAATGGTAATTACATAGGTGAATACAAGATATTTTTCAAAGTATTGGAATCATTTAAAATGCAACTGACTCTTTAGACACAAATATTATTCATTGTAGGGTTTATGATATATAGAGAATTAAAACATATGTCAACAATTGCACAAAAGCTAGAGGAGAAGAAATGGAAATTTGCTTTGTAGGATGCTTATGCTATGAGAATGGATGTAATATTGGTTGAAGGCATCCTGTGACAAGTTAAAGATATATACTCTAAGCCTTAAAGCAATTTTAAAGACACAAAAAAGAGTTTTGGACAAGTCAACAAAGGCTATATGTAATAATAAAAGGTACAATATCCAGAAGATAGAAAAATAAGGAAAAGGTTACAAAGAACAGATGGATCAAATAAAAGACAAGTAAAATGGTAGATTTAAACTTAACCATGTCAATCTAAACATCTCAATCTAAAAAGCCCTGAGTGGGGTTTTCTGCCAAGGGCTGATGGCCATGAACCTTCAGGTTGGTAGTGTCACAAAGGTGGGGCTGCATTACTATTTCCTGTTGTTGCAAACCATAGATAGTGAACTCTCCCACTAATTCTCTGGTTCAGATGGGCACTACTCAATCCATTGTGCTCCGACAATAACCCTGAATAGAGAAGTATGCTTTAGTACCCAATGATAATGCTCTTTGATATATAAGCTGCACATCAGTGCTTCTCGTGCTCCCAGTGCTTTGTGGAGGCTTTCCATTGTTCCTCACAGCCCTCTCTCTCTCGAGTACTCATGTTTGAGTTGCAGATACCAGATTGTACTCAGAGCACCGATTTCTTCCGACCCTGAGGTACTGTTCTTGGGCTAAGCCTATGGGTCCTTGTTTTTTCTTCCTTTTGGATGTATTTTCATTTAGTAGTTGACTTTGGCTCCATTTCTGTCTTCATGAATTCCTTTCATATAATCAATTATTGTGTTCTATTAATTCTACCTTCAAAATTTATCTCAAATCCATTCATTTCTCTTCATTCCAACAGCCAATATCTTATCCAAGCTATCTCTCCATTGTTACTGCTATAGTTCCCCAACTAGTGTCCCTACATCCACCCTGACCTTCTCATATCTCATTCTACACAGTGGCCCATGTGGTCCTTTTAAACAAATAAGTTAGATTACCATCGTCATAATGAGAAAACTCAAACTTCCTGCCAGGGTCCACCAGGTCCTGTGCTACTTAGGTTCTTTTGTGCTTGCCACTTCCCCTTATGTCTTCTGCATTCCAGCCACATTGTCTTCCTAATTTCCTAGAGTTTCCTGGCTCATTCCAGTTTCAAATCCTGCAGACCAGTTTTTTTTTCTTTCTTTCTTTCTTTCTGGGATCATCCTCTGCCACCTTTATCTAAATGCCTCTTAACTCAGCCTTAAAGTCCCACTCAGACTTCACTTCCCTGGGAAAACTGGACAAGTAGCATTTTCCTTTCTGGGTTTCCCATGGTACCCAGAGTTACTTTTTAATAAATATTATCTGTTTGTTCAGCTATGCTCAATATTTGTCTCTCCGGTGGGATGTGAGCTCTCCGAGGGATGGGAAGATATCTGTTTTACTTACTTCTGTATGCCTGATGTCAAGAAACATGACTGACTTTAGCAAAAGTTTAGTAGTATAGTAGTTCATTAAATCTAAGATGCCAGCAATCTTAAGATGCACCATTATTTTATATCCCACTAAGAAAAACATATCTAATTCAACTCTAATTTTCCTTCTATTTTAAGATGCAAGCCAATCTCAGAGATGTGAAAATATGAAAAAGTGTGTCTTAGAATCCAGAACATATGTAAATATTAAATAAACTGAATAACTGAGCAAATAGTAATCTTACCAGGTCCCAAAAGCAATCCCCCAACATATCTGGACATTAGTATATCCTGTAATAAACTCATGGCCTGGGCTGTCAAACCAAGATCCCCCTACTACACTTAAATGCTTGGAATGTGTATGGTCATTAACTAATTCTTTCCTGTGGAAATTATGTTAGACTAATCCTATAACTCATAGTATTTCCATATTTGCAGAGCAAACTTTCCATGGAGTCCCACATAAAGAGAATTCATGCATATGGTTTAGAACCAACAAAACCTATGTGTAATGAGGAATGGCCTTCCAGATGAGCCAATTACAAAATGTTTATTCCTTTGTAAAGGTCTCTTAGTTAGGGTTACATAGGGCAAGAAACATTACTAGGTGCCAATTTGTGTTTAATATCTTGTACCTACCTTCAGATTATCTCCAATGACAGAAAGCAGTTAAGAACGCTTCCCATAAGACATTTGTTCAGGAATTGAGCAGGAAACAGCAGTGGGAAGCTAAAGATAAAGGGTGGGACTGTTCCAGCAAGAATTCAGAACTAGATGGAGGATTCACCATGACTACTTAAAATTGTGAACCATAATTTAAGAACACGGAAAGAATCTCTAGGCTGCCAAATCCCTTCAGTACCATCAATCAATCCTTAAGCATATAAACTGCAACTGGCATGAAGGACATTCATTTTAAAGGTTGAAGGGATGTTAGTAACTATAAAATGAGGAGAGTAGCATAGTAAAAATGGAATAGGGTTGAGGGTCCAATTAAGCTTGAAATCTGGCTTTGGTGCTTATTCGTTTTATAACCTTGAGACTTAACATCCTTATCTAGAAAATATGACAAATAATAATTATCTCATAGGATTGAGAGGATTAAGTAATACATGAATAAAAAGCATATAGAAGCAGGTCTGGCACTAGAGTCAATAAATACCAGCTTTTATTATTTTTATTCTGAAAAAGAAGTCACCTAAAGTGAATGTTCTCTATTTTTATTCACTGTTACAATCTATTTCTGTAACTCCTTTTTTGAAATATTGAAAAGTACTATACAGATCACAAATGTATAGTTAAATGAATCACCATAAAATGAACACACCCATATAGCCAGCACCTGGGTCAAAAAAATAATATTATTTGTCCCCCCCAAAACCCAGCCCTTCATGGTCTCTCCCAATCACTACCTTCTCTACTTTGCAAATCCAATTGTAATTCTGGTTTGAGCACCACAGATTAATTTTGCCTGCTCTTTTTAAAACTTTTTGAGCATAAAATTATACAGGGTATATTCTTTTGTTTTTGGTAACTTTTCCTCAACATTAGATTTGAGAGATTCATATTTGTTATGTGTGACTGTGGTGCCTCTATTTTTATTTTCATTCAGTATTTCATTAAATGAATAGGCCACAATCTATTTAATCATTTTATTGTTGATGATCATCCATTCTGCTTTCCCTTAATCTTTTAGTTGCCACTGAATAGTTAATGTCTTACATCTGGTTGGACTCTTTTTCTTTTTGAGTCAGAGTCTCACTCTGTTGCCCAGGCTGGAGTGCAGTGGCACGCTCATGGCCACTGTAGCCTCAACCTGCTGGATTCAGGCAATCCTTCTGCTTCAGCTTTTCAAGTAGCTGGAACTGCAGGCATTCACCACCATACCCGGCTAATTTTTTGATTTATTGTAGAGCCAAGGTCTTGCCATGTGGCCCAGGCCGGTCTCAAACCCATGGACTCAGGCAATCCTCTTGTCTCTGCCTCCCAAAATGCTGGGATTACAGGCGTGAGCCATCATGCCTGACTGGTTGGATTCTTAATATAATCACATATGTTGTGAATTAATAAAAATGCTGACCACAGATGATAGAGGCAATTAACAGCAACCGGGTTAAGTTAGAAAGCATGCAGAGGAGGAATGTATTTGTCAACAAATCTAGGGTGCTGAGTGGAAACCTTGGGAGCCATTACAAGGTATTAATATGAAAGAGAAAGGACAATCAGGTAAGCATTGTCTCTTCACCAAAATGATGAACAAGGTTGTGAGCTGCATATAATATACGGTGAGTTCAATATGCATATCCAAATGATTTAGGGATTTCAGAGTCTAGAAAATAACTTGTTTCACAGTCAAGAGTTTTCACCTGTAATTAGCATGGTAAAGACAATGTAATAGAACTTGAAATTCTTAGTTCTTCCCTTGGGAGGATTTGAATTGACTAATCATCTGAATCTTGGCTACTCACTTGCTCTAAACATAACTGTGGACAAATTGCTTAACCTCTTTATGTTTCCCTGCCTATAAATTAGTAATGCAAAATAGTACTTATCTCATATGTTTCTATGAGATAATCTATATAAGGAGTTTAGCACAGTGAAAGGCATATAGAAGGAGTTCAAGAATTGTTAACTATGAAAGGAGGTATGGCAGTGATCAATCACACCAACTTCGAGGCAGATTGTCTGGGTTCAAGGTCTAGCTATACAGTTCAGGGTCTAGCTGTGCATGACCCTGAGCAAGTTACTTAATCCCTTTGTGTCTTAATATTCTCATCTATAAAGTAGGGATGATAATAATAATAATTCATACTTTATAGTGTTGATGTGATGTTTAAATGATTATATAATCTAGTACCTGGCAAACACAGTGAAAATACTTTCGGCAGGCTTGGTGGCTCAGCCTGTAATCCCAGCACTTTGGGAGGCTGAGGTGAGTGAATTGCCTGAGCCAGCGGGTTCGTGACCCACCTGGGCAACTTGGCAAGACCTCATCTCTACAATCAATCAAAAATTAGCCAGGCGTGGTAGCATGAGCCTGTAGTTCCAGCTACTTTGAAGGCTGAGGCGGAAGGATCGCCGGAGCCCAGCAGGTCGAGGCTGCGGTGGCCGGGAGCGGCCATTGCACTCCAGTCTGGGCGACAGAGTGAGACTTCAACTCAAAAAAAAAAACCTTCCCCAGACACACAATAAAATTTAGAGCCACAGTTCTCAGCCCTGGCTACATATCGAATCATCTGAACAGTTTTTTTTAAAAATGCTGATGCCTGGACCCTACTTCCAGATAGTTTGATTTAATCTGTCTGTGGTAGGGCCTGGGAGTGTTAAAATCTTCTCAGCTGATTCTAACGTGCAGCAAAGGTTAGAATCCCTGCTCTAGAGACCTCTTTTACCAAGCCAGTTAAACTCTAGCAGCAATTGTTAATCTGATAACTGATCATCAGGAACCATTGACCCCCTGTCTCCTTACAGTATTTGAATAATAACTACAGAAGACCTTATCTGTATAAGTCAATGAGTCACGCAGAGTTGAACAACATATGTCCTTATATCCACAATAAATTTACATACAGTATATTAGAGCAAGTACATATGGGTCCCAATCACTAAGCCTCATGTCAGAATGCAATAATTGAGATAAGACACAAAGTGCCATGGAAGCAAGGAAGAGAGGCTATTTATATTCGATGGCAATTTGTGGAGACTTCATGTAAAAAGTTGCATCCACTTCAAGTGGATCTTGAAAAATTGAAAGTGAATTAACCTTGATCAACACGTTTTCTTATCTCTAACAGGATTACTGCTGCTGTCTTCTGCTAGCAACACAAAACTCTAAGATTTCATGAGACCAGTTCATGTGTAATTCAGAAAATATTCTGATCTTTCAGTTTCTTTAGGATGTAGTCATTTCTAGAAAGCAAACTGGAGTCCTCCTCTCCTTTTTGTGGTGAGGAATGCGAAGTGGTTTTCTTTAGGCATATCATGTAGTTTGTTTCTTACTGGAGTTCATGGCCTCTCAAGTCCTAGATGAAGTCTAAAGCAACCCTTAGATTCAGATGCACAGATAGTCTTTAAGATCAAAAGAAAACAAAAACTCATCCAGTTTTTGCTAGGTAAAGAAAAAGGTACTAACTTTCTGGTGTTTGGGCTCCCGTAAAAGATTATGGGACTACTGTATAAAGACCAGATGAGAAGATCTCTGGATTGCTTTATCAGAATTCAGAGGGTAATCTTGCATCCAAACAGAGTGGAGAAGCGAGAAGGGACAATGGATGCTTGTGTTAGCACACTAAGAAACCTCCAAATCAGTTGTGACAGTGCTGAGGAAGCAAAGCTGAGATAAAAATAGCCTTTCTCAATGCCTTCTTATCTAAACCATTATCTTATTATTATTTCTTTCATTACATTACTTTATAAAATATATAACAAATAAAAACTAACACTACTTGATATTATTAATCAGAAAAGTAAAACTCTATAAAAATCTTATTCTATTAGAATAACATATTGTACACAGTCAGGATTCTCTGTGGTAAAGAATAGCCAGTTTAAAAAAAAATTGGCCCCTGACTAGATGGGTTTCATTTTATTTGCTCCATATCCTAGAGAAAGTTTAGATGAAGAGTTCTCAATGACGAGCCTTTAGAAATGTAGATGTTCATTTGTTTACTCAATCAACAAATATTTATTGAATGTATACTATGGACTAGGTGCTGTTATAGGGAGCAAGCCAGATAAATACCCTCGCCTTCATTGAGCTTATAGTCAAGTTAAGAGAAACAGACAACATATAAGAAACATGATCCATAATAAACTTTGATATCAATCACAGTGTTACGATAAGGTGATAAAGTGCTGTGAGGAAACAAACAAACAAAAAATTGAAAGTTGAATTGGGTCAGACTGTTGATAAGAACCTGGGTAGGAGTGGTAATGACCAGAACTGGCTTTGTTGAGGAGATAGGATTTGAATAAAGATTTCGAGAAGGTGGAGAGGTTAGTCATGTGACTATTTGGGGCAGAGCTTTCCAGTCTCAGAAAACAGCCACTACAATGGTCCAAAGCACATGGCCTGCATATTTGGGAAACAGCAAGAGGGCCGGTGTGCCTGGATCAGTGAGCTAGGGAGTGAGTTAGTAGATGGAGTTACTAGGAATGGGGGACAAATTATGGATGACACTGTTCGACATGCAGAGGAACTGGCTTTTTCTCTGAGTGGGATGGGGAGCTATTCAACAGAGGTGCTTAACAGGATTTTTCTGGCCATTGTGTTGAGAATACAATGTAGGAGATAAAATAGAGTCAAGGAGATCATCCAAAGAATATTGCAGTAACCAGGTATGGCAGGGAGGATTCTAAATCCCAACCTCCGGAGATTTCCAGTCCCAGATATACATACTCCTGCTAGTTATTTCACCAAACACTAATCTAGGGACTGCTGTGAAGGGGTTTTACATATATAATGAAGGTCCCAGATCAGCTGACCTTAGATTATGGAGATTATTAGGTGGACCTGATCTAATTAATGAGCCTTTTAAATCTGCATATGGAAGGCATCAGAGATTTGAAATATAAGAAGGAATCAAAGCATCATTGTTGACTTGAAGATGGAGAGGCCATAGATAAAGAAATGTGTAAGCCTCTAGGAACTAAAGGCAGTCCCTGGCTAACAGCCAACAGCAAGGAAATAGGACCTCAGCTCTAATGCTACAAGGAATTGAATTCTGTCAATAACAAGAATGACCTTAAAAGTAGACTATTCTTGATTGGTAATTGGTTAGGATTTCTGTGAACTAGGCTAGAATGATATATAGGCTATAGTACTTAAATGGGCCCGATCACCATAAAAGTTATAATACTAATAATTAAAAAGTTAAAAAGTGAGGATTACCAAAATGTGACATAGGAATTGTCTGATCAGAATTTTTTTTTCTTCTGAAAAAAGATAGGCTGTGTTTGGGGCCTGGTTGAGGCAGGGAAGAGAGTTTCAACAGTTAATGCAACTCAGAATAGGAAGTTGATATGCCCAGTTACCTTTGCCTCATCTATCAAAATAGTTTGTGTTGGTACTTTTGGAAGTCAGTTTTATCACATGATGAAATGGAGAAAATAATGAGGATTATAAATTTTCTTTATGCTTATTTTTTAACCACTACTGGCTTATGGATATTTAAGCATTTGAGGCAAGGAAAGCAGATTTAGTTTATTTTAATTTAGCTAAATAGCTAAGTCCTGGAAATTTTTAAGAAATATATGCAAGTGGTTTTAGAGTTTAAAAACTTTTATATCCTGCTTGCTGGACTTCTAGTGGTCCCCAAAGGTTGCACACACGTTTCCCTGATGTTACCTAGCATAACAAAATCCTCTATGTTCACAATAAAAGTAATGGTTTTTCATTCATAATCAGACCCCAAACATTTATCATAATACTATAAGAAAAGGATTGGCAATAGCAGGATACTGCCAGGGGAGGGACAAGGGGCACATAACATCAATAAGGGTACCTGATCTCAAACCAGGTGAAGTAGGAACCAAAGGGAGGATTAAACATTACTTGTACTATGACCACTTGTATACCTAATCCTGAATTGTACCCCACATCTACAAAAGAAATTTTTTAAGTGGTGGTTTTGTATTCAGATTTAAAAACAAAGAGGTTTCTTCAGAACCGTGAGAGAACAACTCAGCACAACTGACACCTTGATCTCAGCCTTGTAAGACCCTGAGCAGAGAATGCAGTCATGCTGACCCAGACTTCTGACCTACAGAACTGTGAGCTAATAAATGGGTATTGTTTTGAGTTGCAAAGTTTTTTATACAGCAATTGAAAACTACAACATCAGTTGAGAGCTTACTAATATTTCCTACTATGTTGCAAGGTATCTAAATTTATTTTAATTCATAAACATAATACTCTTTAGATAAATGAGTGCATTACAATGCATACACACAAACACATAATTTTCTGAAGAAATAATCATATTCAGTGTAAGGATATGTACAAAAAAGGAAAGCTTGCCAAATTTGTTAGTGAGTGCTCAAATTGGTATGTTTATCATCAGCATACTGTTGCTTTTTGGGCTGTGACAGATGTTTTACAAAAAGAGGTAGGCACTCAACAATTGCATAATTGGGTTTCTTTTTATGGAAAACTATGAGAAAACTTCTGTAAAGTATTTTAAAAGGCTACCTGGATGAGATGGGATTTTAAGAGTGGTCTGAAAATTAGAAAGAAAAAATATCACCAGGTTAAATGTATAGAGTATTATATACTTGTTTCATAGAAACTAAAGATAATATCAGTCATTTTCTTTAAAACATGGTGGTGTTGGGAAATTTGTGTCCAAAGAAAAACATCATCCATCTTTAAGAAAATTTAGTTCAGGTGCTACTTCCTCATATCCCTTCTTCCAGGAAGTTCCAGACAGTCAAGAATCCTTTTAAGCAGTCATAGCTCTCTTTACCCAACTCCATCACTATCTGTATCAGTGAACTTTTGCTGTGTAACAAACTACCCCAATGTTTAGTGGCTTAAACATTCATTTACTTGTTCACAATTCTAAGGTCCAACAATTTGGGCTCAGCTCTGCTGGGATGGATCATCTGGTTGGGCACCCTCAGGTGTTTGCAGTCCATTGGCAGTTGATAGCCTCACATGTCTAGTGGTTAGCTAGCCACACCTTTGTGATTGAGATAACTGGGTCATGTGTCTCTTATTATTTAGCAGGCTATTTTGGCCTTTTTCATACATTGGTGGTCATAGAGCAGCAGGAGAGAGCTAGCTTAATATACATGCATTTTTCAAGTCTTGCTTATGTGACATTTGCCATTGTCCCATTGGCCAAGGCAAATCACATGGTCAAGTTTATAGTCAATGTAGAAGGAGGAGGCTATTACCCAAGTGTGTGGATACTGGAAGGGAAATTCTTACAGCCATTTTGTAAGAAAACAACAATAACAACAAAAAACTACCTCACTGTTCTTATTGCACTGAATTATAATCGATTTTATGTATATGTCAGTCTTCTTAAGAACAGAACTTATGTGGTTTTTTTGTCTGTGTGTGAACATGTGACACAGTGACTGTGTTGCATGCTCCACAATAGTTTGTTTTTTTTTCTCATTGTGTGTTTATAAGAATTAAAGTCATTTAGGCTGTATGACCTAGAGTTGCCCATTTTAGTGAAATGGAAAGAGAAAAAATTCAAAATATTCTGAACTTTAAAATGCCATCCCCAAAATACTTATGAGCTTCATCAGGACTTGAGCAGAAACACAGCCTGTGTAGCTTTCTCCACTGTCAGCTTCCCTGAAAAGGCTACCAACAACATTCTTAAACTAAAGTGCCAATGGTGCTTCAGCTCTGTCCCTAGAGAATTCTCACACGTCATCTCTTTGCATATTTTTATCACACAGTAGCTACATCAATGACTCTTCAGTTTGCTGTGGCTTGGGAAATGTCAGAAGGGAAAGTTTATGAAGTCTCCTACATATGCAGACATCTAGCTAAAGTAAGCAGGCCTGCAGATCAATTTATTTGGCTTTCTTACTTTTTAATCTTTAATCCAATATCTTCATACAATTCTGGTTATGTACAAAAAAAATTGTTCCCAGCTTCCTTCATAAACACCAGTCTGACCTAGGAAAGTCATTCAAATTAGCTATGGATATACCTGCTTCAAGGAGCAATCATCTTTATTTTTTAGAGGCAAAACAGATATCCAAACAAATATTTATTTTGAAACTCCTGTAAGTGTCAGGATTACTGTTTTCATAGTTTCTCCTATTGCACTTTCTGGTTAGAAGCATTTTGTTAGGGAATAAAGCAAGACAAAAAGTGGCAAAACAATAGTCTCTTTTGTTTTAAATTCCAAGCATGTCCTGGGTTTGGCAGCTGTTTGAAATGGTCCAGCTGGTCTTAGATGACCAGATGGCCGAAAAGTAAGGAGAAATTTCTTTATATAGGAAATAGGGCATCCCAGTTAATAATGGCTAAAGACAATGTTTCTATATTCTTCTTGGTTCAAAGAGACAGTTATAGACCTGTCAGACTCACCTGCACACCTGGGTCATCCTAGCTATCCCTTACCAGGGCTTGCTCTCACTTCTACTGTCTCTGGGCAACAGTCACAAATGAGTACTCAGGACACACTTAAGAGTGGCTACAAATCATTCAGTTATGATAACAAACGAGGAGTAAAGGAAAATTATTGTTTAACTCTGGCTATATGCAAACTCTGCCTGATGTCTTACAGTCTTTCATTCAATTCATTCTGATACTTTCCTGAGGGTCAGAAAGACAACAATTCATCCAGTCTTTAGTCCATCACTAAGGGCTTCATGCTCCAAATGGTTAAAAGACATTGCCAGCACAATAGCTTCTTGGAGATTTGTGGAGATGTATATTTAAAAAACAATCTAATAGCTTCAAAGAGGAAGTTACCTATGGAACAGATATCATGCTGGTATTGGATTTTCCAGTATTTAAAGGAGGGATTGAACTTCTGAGGAGAGGGGAACACAAAACGCATTGGTTGGCAGGCAGGAAATTAACTGAATTAACTGGGAATCAATAAACAGAAGTTTCTTACTTGAAATGTGTTTAAAATTTGTGAAGCATGCTGAAAACCTGCTCAGATTGTCTTCTAGAAAACCTTATTTTATAAGTGTAGCCCAAATATTATGAGTAGAAAGTTTTCATTGCCTGGGATGCCATTTACCTCCTCCTACTTTAACTACTTAATATGCTTCATAGATTCAGCTCAGTCGCCCTCCTTCGGGCCATTTTCCTAAGTCTGCTCCTTCTTTCCCTACTTCCTTTTCTCCCTCCCTCTCTTCTCCCTCCCTTTTCCCCTCCTCCATTCCTCCCTCCTCCATTTAATAGGTTAGAAAGAGAAAAAATTCAAAATATCCCAAACTTTAACAACATTTTCTTTTATATGTCCTTATACTGCACATTGTTTAACAATACCATTCCAAGTGTCTGTCTCTGACCTATGAGATTACAGAACTCTGAAGATAGAAACTGGGTTTCATTTATCTTTGACCCCTAGCATAATGCACAGCACAGAGAAAACATGCAATAAGTGTTAGTTGACTAAATGAATGGAAGAATGAATCATCAATTGAATTACACTGGAAATACCACTTGACTACAAGTATTTTCAAAATGTTCATACATTCACTAAGTGACTCTTTGCTGAGCACCTACTATGAACCAGGTGGATATGTAAATATTTACAAGATTGATGAAGTACTTGCCTTCATAGGGATAAAAACCTAAAATTAAGAATGTTTGTTTATAAGTGCAATGGTATAGGAATGGGATATTCTCGTTGCCTCTGAATTTTTACTAAAGTTTTACACTAAAGGGAGACGAGAGTGCACATATGCATGCAAGACACAGGACTTTCTAGAAGACAGCAAATGCTGTCTAGAGACCATTAGACCAAGTATCCTGTGTTATTGCAGAAGTAGGGCATGTGAAGAGAATTGAAGCAATGAAATTTGTGGATGTTGAGTGCTGTGGTATTCTTCATACTCTCCAAAAGGTAGGGAGAAGATACCTTATCCCTGCCTATATAAGAGACTGACATCTCTTCCACATGCCATATATTTGCTGAGCTGCTTCAATTCCAACAAGTCACCCCTGGATCTAAAAGCAAAAGAGTTCTTAGGAGAACCTCTCATGTGTCCTTAGAAGTTTGGGTTTTGTATGGAAACATGAACACCAATACCTGTTCCTTAACTGTATACCTTTGGAAGGTGGTACATTAGCTGACATACTTAAGATGGTGAGGTGAAAGTAGGGTTAGCAGTTACCTGGCTAAGTTGCATTTCCACATTTAGCAAGGCAATAATGCATGAGTCCTTAGTGAGCCAAATAAACAGTGTGGAAGGCAGCCAAATGTGAATCATCTGGAAGACATGTTAACTAGGAGGGTTATCTGCTTCAGGAAGGGGACTCCAGGAATAGGAAGCATAGGATATGCTGCTAGGAGGCAATAGCTACAAGGAAATTATAAGACATCAGCCAGAGAGTGCATTAGTCATTAAGAAATGATGTAGTATGTGGGATCCCCTGGAAACGCCAAAGAACTCAAGTTCAACTCACAAGAAATCCAGCACTTGGAAGCGTGTCATTGTCAATAGTTTGAATACAACAGCATTAGTCACATGCAACTTTCTTCCATTCTGCCCTTCACCTTCAAGTCTCATCAATGGTGAAGTCAGTAACATGAGTAAGAGAAAAAAAAAACCTGACAATGCCAATTCCTGATCAGAATCCTAAGTACCCATACAATAAGAAATAAGATAGACAAGTCGGACCTCATCAAACTGATGAGCTTCTGCAAAGCAAACGAAACCATCAAGGGAGCAGGAAGACCGCCCACAGAATGGGAAAAAATATTTGACAACTGTATGTCTGACAAAGGCCTAACATCTAGGATCTACAAGGAACTCAAACGTGCCAAAAGGAAAAAAAACAAACAGCCCCATTAAAAAGTGGGCAAAAGACATGAATAGACACTTCTCAAAAGAAGATATACAGGCAGCCAGAAGACACATGAAAAAGTGCTCAGCCTCAATCATCATGAGAGAAATGCAAATCAAAACCATATTGAGATACCACCTAACCCTAGTAAGAATGGCCATCATTAATAAAACAAGCAACAACAGATGCTGGCGAGGATGCGGAGAAAAAGGAACGCTTCTACACTGCTGATGGAAATGCAAACTAGTGCAACGTCTCTGGAAGACAGAGTGGCAATTTCTGAAAGAACTAGAAATTGACCTTCCATATGACCCAGCAATTCCCCTATTGGAATATACCCAGAGGAACTCAAGTCATTCTACAAAAAAGATACCTGCACACGTATGTTTGTTGCAACTCTATTCACAATAGGAAAAACATGGAACCAAACATGTTGCCCATCAAAGCTGGACTGGATAAAAAAAAGTGTGGGAGGCTGAGGTGAGTGGATTGCCTGAGCCCACGGGTTCAAGACCCGCCTGGGCAGGTGAGACCTCATCTCTACAATAAATTAAAAAAAAATTAGCTGGGTGTGGTAGCGCACGCCTGTAATTCCGGCTACTCGGAAGGCTGAGGTGGAAGGATCGCAGGAGCCCAGCAGGTCGAGGCTGTGGTGGCCAGGAGCGGCCATTGCACTCCAGTCTGGGTGACAGAGTGAGACTCCAACTCAAAAAAAAAATGTGGTACATATACACAATGGAATATTATGCAGCCACGAAGAAGAACAAACATATGGACTTCGCAGCAACTTGGATGGATTTAGAGTTGATCATACTACGTGATCTACCTCAGAGACAAAGAAAAGAGTACCATACATTCTCACTCATAAGTGGACCTTGAACAATCATGATAATACTATAAGAAAGGGATTGACAATAGTGCAAAGCTGCCAGGGGAGTGGGGGTGGGATTGGCAGTTGAGGGAAACTGCTAGGGAAGGAGGGGTGCACCTCATCAACAAAGGTACCTGCATAATCAACGTTTGTACACCTAACCCTGAATTGTATCCCACACCTTTAAAAAATAAAAATAAAAATAACCTGGCAATGCAAGGGAGGAAGTGTGAAGGAATATATTGCTGCACACCATCAAGACAAAAGTCAGGCCTGAGCTGGGAGCAAGGGAGGAAAAGAATTTTGTGTGAGACTAAAATTTTGCTTCAGACTAGATGATTTTTAAAAGTCTAATAGTGGACTCTTCTAAGGTATTTGTTACCAATACTTTAGCTCTCTATGAAATTGTAAAATACACACTTGTGCACTTCAGGAGCAGGGAAGACAGAGCCAGGTGAGAATGTTTAATGGCAGAGACTGGGGAAAAATAGAATCATTGCTTATTCAGACTCTCTGGAGTTTAACCCATTCAATAAGCTGGCTGCATACAAAAAACACACGTGTGTATACATACATAGTAGTCCCTTGGTAACCACGGGGAATTGGTTTCAGGACTCTTGTGGATACCAAAATCTGCAGTTGCTCAAGTCCCTTTATATAAAATGGCATGGTATTTACTTGTAAACTACACACATCTTCCTGTATACTTTAAATCATCTTACAATACATAATATTATGTCAAGCTACATAAATAGTTGTTATACTGTACTGGTTCTTTTATTTGTATTATTTTTATTGTTTTTAAAAAGTATTTTTGATCCATGGTTGGTTGAGTCTGCAGATGGGAAACCTGCAGATACAGAGGATATTGTATCATGTACACATGTGCACATGATAAACTTTGGTTCATCTCATTGATAGCACAACTATAATCAAATAATAGGCCATCTGAAGAACAGAGTATCCTCTATTCATAAGACCTTTTATGAGTCTTCTAATATAACATCCCATCTCATGGAGCAGTCTTTTCTACTATGTTATAGATAGGGAACAATAACAACAAAAATAACCAGAATAAGTTGAGTGCCTACGATGTATACAAATTGGGCTCTCAACAATTTTTATAAGTAGTGCCTCATCTCATCCTCATTTAATTTTTTAAGGGAATAGATGATAATGTTCTCTTTTTTCTTTATATTTTCTTCTTCTTCTTCTTCTTCTTCTTCTTCTTCTTCTTTTTCTCCTCTTCCTCTCTGTTTCTCTCTCTTTTGAGTCAGGGTCTCACTCTTGCTCAGGCTAGAGTGCAGTGGCATGATCACAGCTCACCACAGCTTCAAACTCCTGGGCTCAGGTGATCCTTCTACCTCAACCTCCTGAATAGCTGGAACTGCAAACATGTGTCAACATACCCAGTTAATTTTTGGATTTTTTTTGTAAAGATGAGGACTCACTGTGTTGCCTAGGGTGGTCTCAAACTCCCAGGCTCAAGTGATTCTCCCATCTCAACCTCCCAAAGTGCTGGGATTACAGGCATGAGCCACCTTATGTGGCCTCATGGTCTCATTTTAGAAATGAGGAAACATGCTTAGAGAAGTTGAGTAAAGTGGGGACTCCAAAATTTAGGTCTAGATCTGCCTATATTTCAAAAATTTATCTTCATTAATATATTCTTAACTTCCCGAAGTCTGCTTGAGAATTTCTGGAAAAGAGGGCATACTCCTTTAGAGAAATTTAATTCCTTTATAGTACATGTCATATTATTATAAGATTCTTCTGTGTGTTAAAACTGTAACATTTTTCTGTATAACTTTTACCCACAGATTCTGCTTCAAGTCTACTCTACTCCATGGTCTCATATGGGGAATCATGCTCGTTAATTTATTTATTCATTTAATAAGGATTTATTGATCATCTAGTCTAAGCCACATAGTGTTCTAGACATTGACGTTGACACAATGAACAAGACAAAGTTCCCATCTATGTGGAACATGCATGCCATCAAACATCTTCCCATAGAGCTCCCTCATTCACTCGAATTACCCCCAGTTCATTCGTCTTTTTTCATTGCAAATTAAATATATTTTTAGAACTAGACATATGCCTTCTAGAACACAGTGATATACTCATATGAAAATGTATTTATAATTATCAAAATAAAACAAATGAAAACAAAGGAACATCTTACCAAAATCTCTGTGATACCATGAAATCAATTCTAAGAGGGGAATTTATATCTCTATGAACACACAACAAGAAAATGGAAAGATCACCAGTTAACAGCCTAATAAATCACCTAAGGGAGTTGGAAACACAAGACCACCAAAATCCTAACTTTACCAGAAGAATTCAGATCACCAAAGTAAAAGCCCCAAATATGGGACATAGAAGACAAAAATATCATAGAAAAAAATCAACAAAACAAAAAGCTAGTTCTTTGAAAGAATAAACAAGATTGATGGACCCCTAGCCAGAATGAGGAAGAAAAGGAGAAAAAGCCCAAGTAAACACAATTAGAATTACAAATGATTAAATCACAACTGACCCCCCCCAAATACAAAAGATTAACAGAGATTACTATGCACACCTGTATGGAAATGAACTTGATAACCTAAATGAATTGGAGTGCTTTCTGAGATCACGTAACCTCCCAAGTTTGAAACAAGAAGACATTGGGACACTAAATAGACCCAGGAAATTGACTCTGCCATAAGAAAACTACCTACAAAACAAAACAAAACAAAACAAAACCCTGGACCAGACGGCTTTCCAGCGGAATTCTACAAATCATACAAGAAGGAGATGATACCAATCCTATAGGAAGTATTCCAGTCAACTAAGAAAGAATTCTCCCCAAGTCATTTTACGAAGCTAACATCACATTGATACCCAAACTGGGTAAAGATCCAAAAACAACAACAAAAAAGAGAGAGAACTACAGACCAATATTCCTAATGAGCAAAGATGCAAAAATTCTCAACAAGATTCTAGCAAATCAGATCCAACAACACATCTCAAAAACCATCCACTGTGACCAAGTAGGCTTCAGCCCCAAGATGCAGGGCTGATTCAACATCTGCAAGATAATAAATGTAATTAAATACATCAACAGATGTAAAAGCAAGAACTGCATGATTTATCTCATTAGATGCAGAAAAAGCTTTTGATAAAATCCAGCATCATTTCTTGATAAAAACCCTCAAACACCTAGGAATAAAAAGAACAGACCTCAAAATAGTAAGTGCCATCTATGCTAAACCCACCACCAGCATATTGATTTTTTTTTTTTTTGAGTAGGAATCTCACTCTGTCACCCAGGCTGGAGTGCAGTGGCATGTTCCCCGCCATCACAGCCTCAACCTGCTGGGCTCAGGCAATCCTTCTGCCTCAGCCTTCCAAGTCGCTGGAACTACAGGCGTGCACTACCACACTCGGCTAATTTTTTGATTTATTGTAGAGACAAGGTCTCACCATGTTGCCCAGGCTGAACCCGCAGGCTCAGGCAATCCTCTCGCCTTGGTCTCTCAAACTGCTGGGATTATAGGCTTGAGCCACCACGCCTGACCAGCATATTGCTAAATGGAAAGAAACTGAAAGCATTTCCCCTGAAAACCGGAACAAGACAAGGCTATCCACTCTCAATGCTCTTGTTCAACATTGTGTTGGAAGTCCTAGCTAGAGCAATTAGACAAGAGAAGGAAGTCAGAGGTTTCCAAATAGGAAAAGAGGAGGTTAAGTTATCCCTCTTTGCTGATATGTTCCTATATCTCGAAAACTCAAGAGGATCTGTCAAAAACCTGCTTTCACTAATAAAGGACTTTGGTAAAATCTTGGGGTACAAAATAAGTGTGCAAAAGACAGGTGCATTCTTATACACCAACAACAAGGAGGCAGGAACCAAATAAAGAGCACAATCCCATTCACAATAGACACACACACAAAAATGAAATACCTCAGCATCTTCCTAACCAGAGAAGTGAAAGACCTTTACAATGAAAACTAAAAAACACTGCTGAAAGAAATCCAAGAAGACACAAAAAAATGGAAAAATATTCCATGCTCATGGATAGGAAGAATCAACATTAAGATGTCCATCCTACCAAAGGCAATCTACAGATTCGATGCAATACCCATTAAATTACCAACATCATTGTTCTCAGACCTGGAAATGACAACACAGAAATTCATGTGGAAACATAATCGACCACAAATAGCCAAAAGAATCCTTAGCAAAAGAAGAAACAAAGCAGGAGATATCACACTTCCAGACTTTAAACTTTATTATAAGGCTACAATAATCAAAATAGCCTGTTATCGGTACAAGAATAGGCAGATGGACCGATGGAACAGGATAGAGATTTCAGAAGCAAAACCTCAATTTCTCAACCAACTTATCTTTGACAAAGGCCCCACCAACAACCACTGGGGAGAGGAAAACCTACTCAGTAAATGGTGCTGGGAAAACTGACTGATCACATGCAGAAGATTGAAACAGGACCCCTACCTATCACAATACACAAAAATCAATTCTAAATGGATCAAAAACCTAAACGCAAAACCTCAAACTATAAGAACCTTAGAAAATGCAGAAGACTCCCTTATGGAAATTGGGACTGGCAACCAATTCCTGATCAAAACCCCGAGTGCCCATGCTATAAGAGATAATAGACAATTGGGACCCCATCACACTGAAAAGCTCCTGCAAAGCAAAAGAAACCATGAAGAGAGTGGAGAGACAGCCCACAGAATAGGGAAAAAATATTTGTCAACTGTGTATCTGACAAAGGCCTAACATCCAGGATCTACAAGGGACTCAAATGTGCCAAAAGGAAAAAAAAAATAAACAAACAGCCCCATTAAAAAGTGGGCACAAGACATGAATAGACACTTCTCAAAAGAAGATATACGAGCAGCCAACAGACACATGAAAAGGTGCTCAGCCTCACTCATCATCAGAGAAATGCAAATCAAAACCACATTGAGATACCACTTACCCCAGTAAGAATGGCCATCATTAAAAAAACAAACAACAACAGATGCTGGTGAGGATGCGGAGAAAAAGGAACACTTCTACACTGTTGGTGGGAGTGTAAACGAGTACAACCTCTGTGGAAAACAGTGTGACGATTTCTAAAAGACCTAGAAATTGACCTTCCATATGACCCAGCAATCCCCCTTCTGGGAATATACCTGGAGGAACTCAAGTCATTCTACAAAAGAGATACCTGCACACACATGTTTACTGCCGCTCTATTCACAATAGCAAAAACATGGAACCATCCGCGCTGCCCATTGAAACTGGACTGGATTAAAAAAATGTGGTAGGTACATATATATGATGGTATATTACTTGGACGGATTTAGAGTCTATCACAGTCAATGATCTATCTCAATAACAAAGAACAGAGTACTACATGTTCTCACTCATAAGCGGACCCTGAACATTTACCATAATACTATGAGAAAGGGATTGGCAGTAGCGGGATACTGCTGGGATGCGTGGGCAGGAGGTGGGGGGAACACAACATCATTAAGGGTACCTGATCTCAAACTAGGCAAAGTGGGGACCAAAGGGAGGCCAAAACTTTAACTGTATGATGACCACTTGTATACCTAATCCTGAATTGTACTCCACATCTTTAAAATACAATTTTAAAAAATAAAATAAAAAAGAAGAAATACATATATAAAAAACTATACATATGTCTTCTAGAACACAGTGATATACTCATATGCAAACATATATGTATAATTATCATACTTTTAAAAGCAAAAAAGAGAAAACTAAATATCCAAGATTGTTAAATAAGTGATAATTAATGATGTTCAGATAGACTATTATGGAGTCATTAAAAATTATGTCTATAATAGATTTTTAATGCCATCAGAAATGGCATATTGCATAGAATTTTATAAAAGTCTGATCTCAATTTTTTGTGTGTGCATGTAAGTGGGTCTGCCCACAACATGAATAGAAAAGAGACTGGAAGGAATTACACCAAAGTCTTAACAACAGTTATTTGCTGATGGTTACTGTTAATGATGTTTTCTGTATTTTGTAGCTTTTCAATGCAGACATGTCTTACGTTTAAAGTGCAATGTGCATATATACTCTGTACAGGGTGTTGCGGTAGGCCCTGCATCAACTTTCCAATCAGCACAGTGGAGTGTTTGGGCTGGGATTGCAGTGTTTATAAATTAAAACGAGTATTTATATGCATGTGTATGTATAAGTAAGTGTATGGTCAATTCTTTATTTTCCATGACTCACTTTTTATCTTATTTTGGTTTCTCATCACTTCCATATGAGTCACATCTTCTCACAGTCAGTTGAGAGCAAACGTTTAATAATATCCTAAGAAAAGTACATGTAGGCAGACAAAGCTGCTGGTGGCTAAAGGATAACCATTATCAGTTCAGAGCCAAGTACGAAATAATTTTTGATCGTATTCTCTTTTGGTTTATCTGAATTCCTGACTGCTTTACATACAAAGATCACTGGTCAATGACCATTTATTTAGCAATAGTTTTGACCATTGATGCAGGATCATAACAGCTTCATAGAATGAATGACACATCTATACAGATGCAGGAATTCATTTTGAAAACAAATGGCTACTCTTTTCATAGCAATGATCAGTTGGAAGATAAATGTCTTATATTTTGACATTATTTGCTCACAATCTGTCACTAGTATTTTAACTGTCTATTAAATTGTAAAATATATGTTTGTGCATCCTGAAGTTTAATGGCATGGCATGCAATGATGGCAATAACTGATAACTAACAAAAAATAAGCAAATGAACCTATTTGGGGAGGGCAGAGAGTAGATTAGAATTACTATCAGATCAAATTGATCTGTGATTATATAGCTAAAAAAAGTTGTTAGTATTTCTGATATCTGTATTCTAATAGAAATACAACACAGGTGCATTATACTATTTGTTATTCCAGAAGATGAGTTTCAGTTATAGCTCTATTCCTTTCTCTACAAGCACAGAAAACCTAATATTTATTTTTGGAGGCATGGGACTTAATAAGTTGTATAACTACTTTTCCAGTATTCAGCCCACCTCCATTATAGCCACAGATTTTGCCCATATGTCATTGTATCTTCCAGACATAGGAGATAATGTGGAACATGATCTAACATTTCTCACTATGTCAAATATAGCACAACCAAACATAAGCTCAAGGCAGCAAAAATACAGGATTACATCTCAATTATTTTCTGGAACCGGGTTTTGGAGAGACTCCTCAACCACTATGAGACAGTATACACTGAATGCTAAATTAAACTCACACTCCTGGACAGCTGAAGCCGATGGCTCAATTTACTCAGTGAAGTACACATAGGCACACTTCTGGGGTGCTGGGGCATTTCACAAGCAGAGCGTTTATCATCACTTGCTTGAGCAATATTTATAAAGGCAGAGGTCCTGCCTTACATAAAAATAGATTACACAGCCACTTATAGATTATGATTCGAGGTGCTATAAAATGTCTATGTGCCCCTGATATACACCCCACACTCCTCTATCATTCTGCCATAGTTTCTGGAATTTTCTTGAGCGACTCCACTGTTTCTTCTTTAAGTAATTGTATCATCCAAAAACAGTAGCCTATCAGCCATTAAAGGAAATTAAGGCATAGCAAAGATTCATGTATCTGATTTGCTGCACCCTAGTGTTGTACATTCTTTCATTTCTTACATATATTCGTTGATTTGGTTTTTCTGTGTACATTTCCAGAGGTCTAATTCAAACTTTTATTACTTTAAATGACTTCACTGAGCATATATGAATTGCAATAATCTTACCAATGAATACTTGACAATGCAGCATAAATTGCATCAATTTCACTCCAATTCCTGGAAGTTTCATGGCTCATAAACAACTAAGGTCAAAAGCACTCAAAAGCCTCTTAGAATCCCCGGGCCACATTTCTGCCTCCATTCACACCCTTCTCTCTCAATCCCAATTCCCCTGTCCTCTAACTGATATACTTTGAGGATCCCCCATGCTCTCAGAGTCTTGATTCTCTAAAACTCAACCTTTTGTTCTCTCTCTCTTTGTTTTTTTGCCAGTCTTCTTTTTAATTCTGTTTTATTACACTTGGCAAGAGGTGTTCAAAGTGGTAAATTGGGCCCATAGTGTAATGTCTTACATTTAGGGGACTGTCTATTACGTGGTTCATTGGGCATATAGTATAATCTCATTATAATATGGAGATTCTGTTTTAAATTTTATTTTATTATGAAGATGTGGGGCGCAAAGAAGGATTAACTACACAGGTAGCCTCCATACAGGTGAAGTTTGGGCCTCCAGCTGACCCTCACTTCCCCTGGTAAAGACCAAGTATTCTTTGTGTTGTCACATGCTCCCCTCCATCCTTCCCTTTCCTGGTAGTACCCCGTACAATCTCTCCATTGTGCTAATATGATTAGTGTTCAGGTCCCACTTATAAGTGAGTACATGCAGCATTTAGTTATTTGCTTCTGTGATAGATCACTAAGTATGGTGGTCTCCAACTCCATTCAATTTGCTGTGAAGTCCATGATTTTGTTCTTCTTTATGACTGTGTAATACTCCATCATGAACTGACACTTTTCAAAAGAAGACAAAAAGGCATCCAATGGATACATGAGACAATGCTCAACCTTACTAATCATCAGAGAAATGCAAATCAAAACACAACGAGATACCACCTAACTCCAGTAAGGATGGTCAAAAACAACAGATGTGGGTGCATAGAAAAGAGAACACTTCTACACTATTGGTGGGAGTGCAAGCTAGTTAAACCTCTATGGAAAGCAGTGTGACGATTGCTAAAAGAACTAAAAATTAACCTTCCATATGATCCCCTCCTGGGAATATGCCATAGAAATATAAGTTGTTCTACCAAAAAGACGGCTGCACCCGCATGTTTATAGCTGCACTATTCACAGTAGCAAAAACATGGAAGCAACCCTACTGCTCACTGAAAGTGGAATGGATAAAGTTTTTCTTTCTTTTATTTCATTTGCATCTACAGCAGTGCATACATTGGTAAGCATTTCTGTCTTCACAAATTCTCCCGCTCACAAGACCTTTGGTAATTCTCTCAGGTCATTTGTTGTCAAGCAAGATTTCTTACCTTTGGCAGAGATGCCCTGGAGCCTGAACTCTGGGTGGTCATTGTTAAGACTGTGGTGATACCCAGTGCAACCCTGGCAGGGGCTGCATCCATGTTTATCCAGAAGGAGACCCATGATAAAATGACTATCAGCAGGCTGGGGATGTACATCTGAATCAAATAATATCCCATTTGGCGTTCCAGGTGAAACTTGACTTCAATGCAGGTAAACTTTCCTGGAGGCAGGAAATGATTAAAGTCCAATTTGAATTTAAATTTATCTTTCCAATTTCAGCATCCCACTTTATTTTTTTAAATGACTACTGCAGATGGATTTGGAACATTGCACAAAATGCTCACCCTACATAACCAATTCAACTCTTCTCCAACTCAACCAGTAATGGAAATAATTACTGTGAGATAATAATGATAATAATAGCATGAGAATGTGTGATCTAAAGAATCACTGGACCAAAACCATATGGCATATTGAGTTTTTTAAAATCTGTGCTTGTTACGGCTTAATTAGACAGAGCTTCAGAATTTGCAATACTGACGTAAACTTACCACTGCAAATAAAATATTCAAATTTTGTGGGTTTATAATATGTAGTGTATAGCACATAATATACAATATATAGCATATACATATGGCATATACTATATAGCATGTGATATATAACATATGATATATATACAATATAATCATTGAAACCATCCTCTCCTAAGTAGTAAAGTTTACGTAAAACTCTAAAAGCATTTAAATAACTGTGTATCTATCTTTGTGTTATTAATGACAAGAAAAAATTTTGTCATTGTACAAATTTCCTAGCCTTCTGGATAATTGCTTGAGGACATTTAGAATATTCCTAGAAAATATTTGCAATGTTACTTTGCCTATAGAAGAGTCCATATGAAGATATCAAAATTTTTAACATACTATTAAGAGGTAGACATTCACTTCTCACTTTTTTATTTTTTGATTGGCCTGGAGTTAGAACCCCAGAAGGTAATTTCACTTAGTCCGTACGAATTATAAGAGATAGAATTCCTCTTGGTCAGGAAGTACACCTTGGAATTGGGCTTTTCTTATTTTACAGAAAGTCACTGTTGACTGCTAGAACAAGTTCGCATAAACCATTCTCCTCAGCAAGGGACCTGGACTAGTCACTGGACAAACCGACATGTCTTAATTGTCTCTCCATGATCAATTGCATGGTACTGAAGACCCGGGCATAGGAAAAGACAACAGCTTTAACGTAATCTTCTAGGCAACAGGAGATGCCCACTTGTTGCTACCACCTCAAGTTACCCCTCACCATGTGTCTGTCAGTACCGCTGATAACACATGACTTTAGAGCCAGCTGAATTCCCGCCAACTGATTTTCATCCAAACTCTTATTGCTATGCAGGACCAAAGAGCGCAACAGCTCTATTTCTGGGTTTACAAAGACCTATGTTATTATCCTTCTCTTGCACTAAGGCAGAAAGTGCAAATTGTCCTGAGGATCCAATGGCAAGAGTGGATGCCAGAAAGGGGGCCATAATTTTTATTTTTCATACCACTAATGAGATCTCCTACACCTTTCCTCAGATTCATTTGACAACAGATGGTCAGCAAAAGAGTAGCAAAAAAAATTTCCAATCCTCTCTCCTTCTCTCTATGTTCTGAGGAAATTATCTGTTGTGCTCGCTAACCTATTCCAGAGGGTACAAGAATCTTATCTATTGAGAGGATTTTGAGCTAAATCTGATCTATGCCAAGTATGTAGCTCCATTTGCTTGGTAAATGTGCAGCAATTAAGGTGATGGGATATATACCCCAAGCTGCAAATGGAGCTCACTTGGGGTTAGAAGCTGAAAGAGAACTTACCAGTGTTGTAGTGCTTTGTGCAGTAGCCAAGTTCCTTCTCTTCTTTCAAAATGAACTGGGGCAGGGTCAATCCTTCAGCAACTTGCACTGGACCATCACTTAACCACTCAAATATCAGGTCATTCATTGTGTACCCAACTGGAGTAAAGAAATCACAGTGAAAAATTGAATGTGTTTTTTCAAGAAAGCTTGAAGATCTAGCCATGGAAAGAAACAAACAAGGAAATTGTCTAAAACAGACACATGCTCAGTCAATTCAAGACCATTCTTAATAAAAGAGCTGCAATCATCACGACAACTACATGTCATTGGAGCCAAAGAAACTGAAGGCAGCAAGCTATTTATGGGTGTTTTTTCCCCTCTGTGTAATGAGAGAATGGAATCTATAAAGTCTTCTTTTTTTCTGCCTCTTTCTTCACTAACTCTTTCTGAAGAACAAACAAATAAACACACATAAAACTCCTTTGAAGATTGTTTTTACTTGTAAGAGCTGTGTCTTTGGCAATCCAATAAGACAATTGAATTCACAGTGCCAGTTTTAGTACTTTAAAAGAAAAAACATTTTTTAAAAAATGAGAATGAATTCATCACGGGCCTGCCTAAAACATTCCCACTGCAAACTTGGCCCTTCTCCTAGGGTATATTAGTTGTTCTTTTGAGAAGCTTATATTAAAGTCTTACTTGTGCAAGTGGGGAAAGCTATAGGCAGGTAACCTAAGAGGAAATTGTGGACTATGTAAATTAACAATATACATTTGTTTTGCTAAATGGGTTCACTCATCACAATTATTAATGTGAAGTAAAATAGATTCCCTGTTGTGAAAGATCATATTGTTTATATGACTTGAATCATCTGAAGTAAAACTGTTAGCTTAGTAAATTAGCTCTCAGTCTCCAAGCTCTTGCTAACTAGGTCATTGTTTGTCAATTGCTTCCGCATCTTTCTGCACCCCAGAAATGAAGGCTACTCTTTTTTTATGCACCATTTCTTTACCCTTCCCTGTTTGTTTGTGATATTTGAACTTTTAAAATGAGAATGATGAGGACAGAGGATATTATGTGAGGTCTCGGTTAGTCAATAATCTTAGCATGTTTATTAAGTTTATGGATTCTTATTCTTATTTACTGCAAGATAGTGACTCACCAAAGCTACCCAGAAATCAATGGCAAATTTAATTGGAATCTACTTTGTTCTTTCTTTGGACTACCTTTTCAGCTCAAAGTCAAAAAAATAAAAACATGAAAAGCAAGGAGTTACAAAGAGGACCCTTTACAAGCATTGGTGGTCCACAAAGAGAATGGCAAAACTTATCTCTTCCAATGCAATTCTGTATGAGGACATCCTAGGTACTTTCAGTAAATACCCCAAGCTTTCCAAATACCCCATGTCCTTGTCTGGTGAGCTTCTCAATGGCCACCACAATAATAGTCCTTGTCAGTTACCCTAAAAGTCCAGCATGGGGCAGAAAGCGGAGATAAAGAGATGTGAAAGGCGAGAGTTATATTGGGGTAGAAAAGCAAAAAATAATTCTCACTCTTCCCATCCACATTGATGCTTTTTTGATTTGATTATTTTTTGATCCCGCAAGGACTGAGCATATTTACTGATTCAAGATTTTAAAGCTTTGGGTGAGCTTCATTGGATCACTATACCCACTGTTTTACAGGGAAAATAAAAGTCTTGGGTTGAGGCAGGAGAGAGTTTGGAACAGCAGAGTAGACACAAAGAAGTAATTATGTAAGAAAATGTTTTCCTCAACTTTCTTCTTAAGAGGAGGGACAATAGGGAAAAATGAATACATAAAGCCTATTGTAAATCAGAAATTCTCATTTTATCTATGACAACTTTTAAACAAAGATGTTCATTACTTTGTTTATTTCTGTGGAAAGTTTCAAGGAAAATCTGCAGTGATTTTAAATGATCAGAAGGAAACTCTGTCACTACCTCTTTTTAAATTATAGTCGATGTATCTTTTTACACGTATTATTTTTCTAAACCAAGAAGTTAAAAGTATATCCTTGCCCCTGTCTCATTAAATCTCCTAATATTCCTGTAGGTCAGTAGCAATTGTTATTCTCTGCATTTTACAAACAGAGAAACTGACAGAACAAACCAGAAAAAAATTCAGGTCTCAACCGAAAATCCCATTACCTTGGAAGCATCAGCAACTTATGGCACGTGTCAAAGATTTCGGTGGCATCAGGGCTAGAGCATAAAGGGAACCAAGTAGATGGGATTTTTCTACTTGCTTTACCATGCCTTTGTATATCCATTGCTTAGCTAAGAGAGATGCCTCTTATTTGATCTTATTCCATCTCATTGTATGCCCCTTGTTCTTGCATCCTCCTTTGCCTAAGGTCCCTGTGTTTTGTTCTTAAAGCAATTATCCCTTCCTGCCAGAATTCTTCAGGTGTGATGGTCTATATGGGCATAAGATGGAAAGAAATGCAATTTATGATTAGAGAGTGACTCATTAATTTAATGACTAAAAATCTTAACTTCCCCAGGAGACATTTTCATTTCAAAGAAAAGCTTACTAAATCAGGTTTGTTTTTGAGGAAGGGCAAGTTATCTGGCATTTTACTTTGAAAGGTTGTCTATGCTGTATTGATAATGTTTTTTGCATTTTACAAACAGTTTCTCTGTTTGTAAAATGCAGAGACACACACATATACAGTTTTGCATGTTTTTCCATTAGGGCATTGGGAGTTGGTAAGTAGGCAGAGAGTGAGTCTTAAGGGTATATTCTCTTTAATGACATACCAAAAGATTGGTGAAAAAAAGCAGACAATCATTTCAAGAGTGGTGACTTACAACTCTCCAGCTGCATTGTACAGGTCTGGACATCCATTGGAAAGTTCTTCAAGTCCATGGGACAGGATAAGGTCAAGGTGAGTCTTAGCAAAGAAAAAAAAAATTTAAAAACCAGTTTTAAATATATGAGGTCTGATTCTTGAGAAACAAATAAAAACAAATTTGGTATTAAGCAAAGTGATATTGGTTCAAATAATGAAATCTAAGCTCTAATTCAGGGTAGTGGTTTTTGCTTTTCAAATGAAGAGCAGTCATTTACAAAATTTTTAAATATTGTAATATTTCACTGTAACCCTTTATTTTTTATTCCCATCTTCCAGCCTCTGACTCTACTCCCACCCCCAACATTAATGCTGGTCCCAACTTTATACTAGAATTTAAAAGGTCACTGAAAAAATGGTGTAAAAAAGAACAATAGACTCTTAATCACACTGATGTCCAAGGAAATAAGGCTTATAGTGTTTTAGAATCATACCTTGAATAAGTGCTTCAAGGATGCAATAATTTATCCATTTAACAAATGATGTGATAATCATGATTGATTGTGATAAGTGTTGGTTTTCTTTCCATCAAATAGGCAAATGTTTAACTCTACAGTCTTCTCATTTACTAATATACATGGATAAGTTAACAATATATTGTAGCATTCATTGTAGAATTGTTATGATTCTGAAGCAAGTGGTTCTTGAGCTAAAAAAATTCATTCAAGGATAGTGGTTTGTACATTGTCGTCACGTCTCTGCATCCAGTAGGGACTACTCTGCTCTGCTTTCCTCTTTCCTTAACTTTTCTGAGTTCCAGCCAGCTCTGGCTGATCCTGATTTCAGGATATTCATAGAGCCACTATCTCATTTTCACTACTTGCTTTTTTAGTCCTTAAGAGAATGGTGCACAATTCTTGCTCTTCCATTTTTCTACACTTCCAAGATTCAAGGAAGGAAATTAGGATTGAGAAACAGCAGACCTAAGTTCCCTTTCTAGTATTGTCTCAAAAAATCTCAACCCCTTAAACAAGATCTTAAACTCACAAGCATTCATTTTTGTCATCATTCAAGTGACAAGGTAGGGAAAGATGATACTTATACTCATTTGACCCTAGTCCTACAATTCTTGATATTCTGAAGTTGACTGCTCCAAATCCTGCTCAATATATCTCAGATATCTTTTCTATCTAAGACTCCTGTAAGTTTCATACAGTTACCTAAACTCTTCCTTGCTGTCATCCTTATTCTCACTCTGCCCTCTTGATTCCCTTCTCTTTCCTGTCTCTGCTCCATTTTACAATCTATTCAAGTAAAAACACAACAAAATGTGGCACACTTATTTTAAAGAAAGGAAACATTTTGAATTTGAAGAGAAATTAAACAAAGAATCCATGCTGACAATCAAAGTTATTAAAATACAACAATAATTGGGAAAAGCAAGACACAAAGCACTGCAGTGTAAAAATATATTTTCGATCTTGGAGATAAACACACCATTATATTAAGAGTACATATTTCTGGTTAGTGAGATGGTTTATACTTTGTTTTTATTATTTATTTTTTGTGCATCATCTGTATTGACAAGTATAGATTATTTGGAAATGTCTATAAAAATTATTCATATCAGTTTTTCTATCTTCATGTAATTAAATATGTTTTTCTTTAAACATTAACTATCCAATAAAATTGCAAAATTCTAAAGTTTTGCTATTAATATAATAATATTATTATTAAAAATTTTCCCTAAACATACAGTACTTCACCTACATTGCTAAATAAATTAGTTAGCTTCTGGGGGCTATTCTAAGAACTCAAATACCCTGTTTCTAAAGGAAATAAATAGCTTTGAATTCTATACAACAGATATAAAATAACATTTTAGACAGGAAGAATAATTTTTGTCAATTTTAGAATTTATCTATAGATATATCTGTACATATTTAGATATTTAGCTATTTTTTCCCAGCATGATAACTTTTTTTTTTGCAAACACAATTTTGTTGAGATCAATGCCATGAACTCTTTAATATAAAGGCAGAGTAGAAAAATCAAAAGAATCTAATGTCTAGTTTTTAAAAAAATAAGTGATACTTTACTAAGAGTGAGAAAAAAGAAACCTCAAAAGTATCCATGAGCTTAAAATTGTTATTACCATAATGAGAATTTATTCTTTTCTATTTTTTAAAGAAGGAATATTTACATTATACAAAAATATGTTCATTCATAACTTGGCTATTGTAAAGAGTGATGCAAAACACTACAAGCCTTAATTTGACAGGAGGAACATTTTTTCTTTTTATTGAGATACATTGCACAATGTGGCAAATATAATAAAGAGTAATGTATTGTACATTTTAAAGTTGCTATGAGAGTAAATTTTAAATGTTCTCACCACAAAAAATAAGTATTTGAGGTAATGGATATGTTTATTTGACTGATTTAATGATTCACATTGTATTCATAAATCATAACATCACTTTGTACCTCATAAGCATATACAACTATAATTTGTCAATTTATAATTCAAAAAATAAAAAATGTTCATCATAAGAAAATAATCAGATGGCATGTGGATAATTTGTTTAAGTGAATCAAAACCAGAATACCTGGAAATTTCATTATAACTTGGAAAAGTTTGCTTTTGAGAAACTAGAAAATAATAATAGTGGAAATTAAGATAGCTTAAAAGAACACACAACATGGAATTTGATTATATATTGTTTGCTGTTGGAAACAACCAAACTTTAATATTCCTAATCATAGACTTGCTGAGTTTGATTCTCTTACAAAATGAACTTTTCACATTTAATCGAGGAGCACAGGCCTCATACACAATTATTCCTGCCTTTGTGGAAGATCTAACATCCCTATGGGGACTCAATATTTTGGGAGTCAAAACCATTAACAGCATGGAAGACCCCACTGAGAAAAATTTCCAACAAACATGACACTATCCCCAAATCTTGTCTCAGCTGAGGACTCAGTGGGTATTTTTTTCTTCCTTATTTGTTTCTAATTTCCTTTCTAGATAGGTTTTGTATTAGAACTCAATGGGTGCCAATATTAAGGAGGAGAGTTAACAGCTCTGCAGTTTGTTAAATCATGTCATCAGCTGAGCCAATGGGAAGATTGTAAAGATCTAATCAGTCCCTATGTGAACCTCAGAGCCTATAATTTATGACATCTAGTTTACCATGCATTTGAAAGCCTAACATCTAGGATTTCCTTTCACTTATTTTTTCTTTTTCATTTTTCCATTGAAATATACATTAAATACAGTAAAAACACACAAATCTTAAAATACAGTGTGATGACTTTTTGCATGTGTACCCACCCATTTAACAGGCTTTCAGATCCAGATTTAGAATGTTCTCATCAACCCAGAACATTCCCTTGTGCTCCCTTCCCAGTCAAGAATCCCCAAAAGTAACTACTACCTCATTTGTTTATTCAAAAGGCTATTTTGTGATTTGAAATATGTGAGTTTTGGGGAAAAAAAACCCAATATTTTGTATAGAGATGGAGAAATTACCAAATAAGTCTGACACGTATACGAGTACACTAAAATATGAACAATTTTCATCTCCTTTTCTCTGGCACTCCATCCCTTTCTGGTGGGTCTCACAGAATCAAATATTTTAATTATTCCAAACTTGTCTGAAAACTCACACTTCTCATTGGCAGACACTGCCTATAACATGTAAGATTTGCTCTCCTCTTCACCAGGATCTGAAATATTAAGACCACTGGACTTGACGGAAGTGAATTGAGACCGCACCTCTTCCTTTCGATTTTTGTTAAAGAATTCATTTCCTGAAGCATTATTATCCATTCCCCCACTGTGCATTCAGGGCACCCCTGCTTCTATTTGCACAGGGAAGGAATAAAGTTCCTTTACAGAGGCCTTGCTTCTTTACTGAGAATAAGAAGGCTGAGCAAGCATCCTGATTTTAAAAGCAGAGAATAAAACAAAGCACAGGAAGTCAGTCTCCCTGAATCTCACCTTTCCTGCCCTTTTTCATTTTTACTACTTTCCTATTTAGTTCAACTTCTCATAAAACCAGTTTTTGGGTTTATATCGTGTTTAAAATGTACATGACTAATAGATGCAGACATTTTAAACACTTTCAGTTACCTTTATGGCTTTTTAATCAAATATTATAATTTTATAGTTTTATTTGCTTATTATTTTTCTTCCCTACTATAATGTAAGGTCCATGAAAGCTGGGCCTCTTTTTCTTTTACCATCAGAAGCAGTGCTTGACACAGACTAGGTATTCAATAAATACTAGTTAAGCATAGGAATGAATCAGCATCCTAAAACTCTGTAGGAGAATTTCAGGCTTTTATTCTGTGGGAATGGAAAAGGAAAAAGAATTCAAAAGGGAGGAGGTCAGTCATCAGAGTCCACAGGGTGTTGCCTTGCCAAATTACAAGACTGCCCCCTCTGTAATTTGCTGGCAGATTCTCACTAGAAATAAGGTAAATCAAGCTGGAGGAAAGCCAGGAAGCTTGGCCATTTGTCCTCGAGCCTTGGTCAGGTAGCTGGGTCCCTGGCCAGGGCTGTTTTCACATTGCTAAAATAATGTAAATTAATCATTTAACATTACAACCTTATGGCAGACAGAAGGCTTTTTGACTCATAAGCAACTACTGATTTATAAGGAACTTGGAATCAGAATTGGGAGTTCATTCATAGTGAGATTTTTGAGGGAAAAATACCATTTGAAGAGAAAATGAATTTTCAGGTAAAAATACAAATTTCAATGAGTGATCTGCTTGCCTAAAGCAAAGATTGCAAACATGCTATTTTGGGAAAGTTAATTCTAATGATTACAATATCTCTCTTGTTTGAAGAGGAAGGGCAACAGGATGTTTCTATGTTTTTTTCAGGACCAGCAAAGAAGTCTTGGGGATATTACTGTTTCTCTGTTGGGTACCACATTTAGCTCACTTTTTGCAGCATGCTGCAAACACTCAGTGGTACACAGATACATTGGAGGGAATAGACCCTATGGGGTTCCTTTAGGATTAAAATAGCAGAAAGAGAAAAATAATATTCAAGTAGTGATAAGAGTATTAATAATCATAATTCTCTGAACTACTACTGTGGGTTAAGCACTCTCATTATTTTATAACAATCATGGATTGTCATCATACAAGGCAGACAGCATTATCTCCATTTTTAAGACAAGCAAATTGAAGCTCACAGAGGTTAAGCCATGTTCCCAAAGTCCTGAGACCAGTAAGTGACCAAGGTTAGATTTGAATCCAATTTTAACTGACATCAAATTCCTTTTGTTGTTTCCCACTCTACCGCATTTCCTCCTTAGGCAAAGAATCTATTACCAATTTGTCATCCTTCTTTGCCTGCAGTGTTGGTCATAGGCACCGTAGTTGCCTCATACCTGCTCAGGGATACCCTTTTCATTTTTCTTCTGGCATCCAGAATTATCATGGCTTGTTGTTTTAAAAACTCCTCTAGCCTCCCCTGGCGGCCTGGGGATCTGGGTGATAGGCCAGACTTACCTATAAAGAGTTATTTGATCTTGACTAAATCTCTGGTCCTCCCCCCCCATCCTGCTTGACATCTCTGCGATTATAAACTGTAAGCGAACGTGACCAGCTTAAAGGATTTCCTCTTATAGGTAAATTTACCCTCTTGAAAATGATGAAGGCTTTAATTGCAAGTAATAACCTTCTTTTTCTTTTTCTTTCTTTCTTTTTTTTTTTTTTGAGTTGAAGTCTCACTCTGTTGCCCAGACTGGAGTGCAGTGGCCGCTCCCGGCCACCGCAGACTCGCCTGCTGGGCTCCGGCGACCCTTCCTCCTCAGCCTTCCGAGTAGCCAGAATTACAGGCACGCGCTACCACGCCCAGCTGATTTTTTGATTTATTGTAGAGATGAGGTCTCGCCTGCCCAGGCGGGTCTCGAACCCGCGGGCTCAAGCAATCCACTCACCTCAGCCTCCCAAAGGCGCGGGATTACAGGCTGAGCCACCGAGCCCGGCTTGTCTTTCTTTTTTTTTTTTTGAGTCAGAGTCTCACTGGGTTGCCCAGGCTGGAGTGCAGTGACACGCTCACTGCCATCCCAGTGTCGACCTGCTGGGCTCCAGCGATCCTGCTGCCTCAGTCTTCCAAGTAGCTGGAACTGTAGGCTTACACTACCACTCCCATAAATGTATTTATGTATTTATTTATTTATTTACTTATTTATTTTAGAGATGAGATCTCACCGAGTTGTCCAGACTGGTCTCCAACCAATGGGCTCAGGCAATCCACTTGCCTCGGCCTCCCAAAGTGCTGGGATTACAAATTGAGCCCGGCCAACGTTTCTTAAAAATAAGAATTTCTTGGCAATCTGGGCAGATAGGTGAGATGTTTATTGCTTCCACAGTGCTCTGTCATCTAACGTCCTAGAAGGCATTCTACTCTTTCCCTGAGAACATAAGGAAAACCTTACAGTACAATGTAGATCTGTTAAATTTTTCCTCCCAGTTATACCTTGAAATTTCTGAACCATGTGACACTCTAGTGTCAGGGAGATTTGACAGGATGCATCAAGTATCTAGCAAGAGTGTCATCTTAACCCACCTCGACCTTAGGTGAAATTAGCCTGGGGGCAAGTTAGAAGTTAAGTTAAAAGTGCATCAGTAATGCAACCCACACATGGAGAGAGGTAGAGAAGAGTTAGGGAATCGCTGGATTAAAAAATACTGCTAGCCTGATTGTCTGATCAAAACGTCCTTTAGTATAGTGGATTTCAATCTCTGGTGAAGATAAATGTTATCTAAGGGGCTTGGTAGGAATGCAGATTCTCAGCCCATCTTGATAAGCAGCCCTGGTGACACTGATGCTGATGTCCAGGAACACACTTTAAGAAGTACTACTGGCCAGGTGCGTTGGCTCACGCCTGTAATCCCAGCACTTTGGGAGGCCAAGGTGAGAAGATTGCCTGAGCCCAAGGGTTTGAGACCAGCCTTGGCAACTTGGTAAGACCGTGTCTCTACAATAAATCAAAAAATTAGCCGGGCGTGGTGGCATGTGCCTGTAGTTTGTAGTTTGGAAGGCTGAGGCAGAAGGATCACCTGAGCCCAGCAGGTTGAGGCCGTGGTGGCCGTGGGCATGCCACTGCACTCCAGCCTGGACGACAGAGTGAGACTCTGACTTACAAAAATAAAAATTAAAAAAAAAACAGAATTAATTTCTGTCAACATGATAGATTACAAGGAGAAGATTTTGAAAGGGAAATAGAAAAGAGAACTGAGAAAGGGGTTTGCGGTTTTCCAGTAGCAGTAGCAATAATATTTTTCTTTGGGAAATATTACTTTCTACTCAACACCAAGGTAGAACAGTTAGTCCCAAGTAGGCTGCTAAATGATTGAATTAACTGTAGTGAAACAAGTTAGTCAGGGGCCTCAGTCACAATGGAGACACACTGATAAAGTCAGGGCAGGGAAGCCAAAATTAGTCCACCAGCAAGTATGGATATAATGGGTGTGGCTAGAAGACTGGTAAGAGGGGTGAGAAGACAATTTCTAGATGAAGTAGAGAAGAAGTCAAGATCAGAGTGCCTGTTAACACATGCCAATGTGCAAAAGCAGTGGAACTCTACTCAGGGTGATGGTAGTGTATCAGGTTACTGTCTCTGATCTCTAGAAAACCAGCCACCAAGAAACTTCAAAAGAAGTTAGGAAGGTGGCTGCGACATGCAATGAAGGAACCACAACAAAACATTTACAAAATCTCATGGTACTAGTCATGAAGGAGGACAGTGGGTGAGTAGGGATTGGTGTTAAACAGGACTCCATCTAGACTGTAACTTAGACTGTTCATTCAGCAATATTTTGGCAAATATTTATTGGGTAGCATGCGTCAGACACTTAAGACAGTTTCTCTCTTAAAGGAGATGATAACTGAATGTCAGAATTACATGTTTATATCTCAATAGTTTCAATTTATTCTTCAACTTTTTAAAGTTGTTTCCAACTCTCTCATTTCAATAATCTTTTTGATAATATGAATCATATGCACCTGTACTGAATCAAGTAAAGAGCCTTTAATAACTCCCTTGGGGCCTAGATAAGCACTCACAGTAACTGTGTAGAGCAGATAATCTATTCTTACAGACCTGCATCTTGAGAGGGCCCTTTGGGTCTATCAGAATAGCATGCCTTGCACTAATCATTTGATGCTCCTGAATCAAAACCTAAGGTACACACTGAAGGATCTTCATCCACAGGAAACAAAAAGAATTGGTCCAAGTTTGGCTAGGCAGACAAGGAATGACATTTTTAAACATCATTTCTGAAGCTCTGAAGTGACATTACTTCTGAACTTACCATTTCTGAAGTGATAAAATGACTGCTTTGAATTCACTCATCACATAAAGTATAGAGAAAGTCCTTCCCACTCAAGCTTTGAGCTGGTTACCTGGTCCATGGGCAGTCACACATGTGACTTTCCACATAACCAAAGTTTGAAAAATTCATGGTATGTAAATTGCTAGGAGTTTCAGCAAGATCCCAATATGTCCTTGATCAAACACCTTCCAACCCTTAACTGCTATATATAATCAACTGATAGACATTTAGCTAAAGGCTCCCAAGACTATTAAGATGCATAGCTAGGAAGAGAAAAGTGTTTCAAGTACTGTTAGTCATTTCCTCCTTTGTGTAAATGAATTAATAGATTCCAAGATTCCCTGCTGATATCCCCAAGAGCAGACTTTGATACTGAAAATATGAAAGGGAAAGATGAAACTAGATGAAAATAGGGCTCAGAACAGTGACGTTAAGCACCAGAGACAAGTCATTTTTTTCAATATTGTCTAAGACGGGTTGGGCACAGGGGCTCACACCTGTAATCTCAGCAGAGACGAAAGTGGGAGGATTGCTTGAGGCCAGAAGCATGAGACCAGCCTGGGCAACATAACAAGATCTTGTCTCTATTTAAAAAAAAAAAAAGGAAGAAGAAGAATATTGTTTAAGGCTAGACCTAAACCCCAGGTTATCAGGTTAGTCCTAAGCTGTGTGGTTAGATTCTCTCAGTTAATTCCAAATAAGTACTTCTGCTGTTATTTTCTTCTGACCTTGGGATGTGAAGGAGATAAGTTGCAATACCGCCTGGTTACTCCTCTCCCCTGACTAAAATCCCAGTGGCTGAGTAGGAAGGTCTATGTTTACCAAACATTATAAAGGCATCATAGAAAATACCCATATGCATTGAGCAATACTAGCTGGGAAGGACAAAAATACAATATCTGCTCCCCATCTGTGTGTGGTCCCTCCAGAAAATGTGCACACATATGGTTAGCCCATGTTAATTAAACTCAAATGTGGATTGGATTCAACTTGGAGAGCAACTGTTAAATCTGCAGCTAAAATTTTTCCAAATGCTTTGATATTTCCTGAACGAAAATGTTTTGAAGGTGTTGAATAGGAGAGGGCTAAATTGAACACCACCAGAGCTCAAATTACAAAAGATTTAAATCATCAATACTGCCTACATTTTGGTTCCATTTTAAATTTCAAGGTCATTTCACATCTTGTACATATTTATACACCCAAACATTTGCAAACATAAAATATTATTAGCCTGCACATTAAAATAATAACACATTTATTCATCGTCACTATGTGCCTAACATTATAGCTATTTAAAGTGACACTGAGGCAAAGAAAGAAGGAAACTCATTGTACAGTATAGCAAATTTTTAACATTTTGTTTGAGATTATCTTACTTAACAATAAGGAAAAGAGAACAAGTAGAAGTACCAGCACGCTCATGAACTGCAAATATGGTTTTGAGAAAACAAAATTAACTTTGTACCTATTGACAACAGAGAGCAAAATTGTGTTACTTGGCTGGTATTTTGAAGCCCAAACTTTACCTGTACAATGACTATATATGTACCCTACCCTGAATTGTACCCCACATCTTATAAAATAAAATAAAAAAGACTTCCATTGTGGTAACTGGGTTCTGGCCACTGTTTCTTGTGGTCAAGGTTAGAGAGAGCATTGTGTTCCGGTCAGATGATAGGATGGTCCATCCTTGAGTAAATAACACTTTGAAACGAAGCATAATTCCTTAGTTTACTCTTAATAAGTAGCTAAAAGGGAGGAACGGCACTAGCCAAACTATTATCTGAAGGTATATGCAACTATTACCTCTGTTACCAAGATTCATGCCTTCCAAAAGGAGGAAACCCAAGGCAGGGAGACTATCCATCTGCTTTGGACTAAGTGTGGAAGGTGAGTGGAGCCTGAGTGGAACAGGTATGCCCACATATATGGGTTAAGGAGGATGAGATCTGTCACCCTTCCTTCCTCCCCTTGTACTACGAACATTTTAAGGGTAATTAAGGTATTCATTGACCATTTAGTATGAATCTGGAACTGAGAAAAACTGCAGAAGAAAGGTTAATTGACTTGATATGGTCACTTAGCAGAACTGGATTTGAATCCAAATATTCCTGACCCTCAGAACTGACATCGGCCCCAACCCCATAGCATTCTGTCTTTAATCTCTTAGCTCACTTTTTGCTATCTTTGATCTGACTGCTCAAGTTTAGCAAAATATTCCTACTAAAATGAAGCATCAGGTAGAATCTTTGTTTTATGTCCTTTGAAAGAATTGATCAATCAGATTTTAGATGGCTTTGCTCTCAGAGTGTGTTTCATGTGGAACTTCACATAATTATATATGGACTTATTCATCTTTCTTTTAAAAATGTATTTAATTTAAGTTAATTTTAAAGATGTGGGTTACAATTCAGGAAATCATCTTTCGATGACTGTCCAATGACAATATTGTATCCTCTTTGGTACAGATACTGGTTTGTAATTTTAAATGCCACAAGCAAGAAGAAACTTTTTGGAGAAACTACTGAGTTTGCAGATGAACAATTATGTTTCCATTTTAAAATGGAGTGCCTTTCCTTTGGATTATATGCTATGAGAATGCATTAATGTAATTCATGTGTTTCATGAGAGCTATGGTGATATTATACATGTTTATTTTGGGATTAATGTCATCTAGGGAGCCTTTCAAAAGCTGCAGTGTGGACCAGGCAGAAACCCACATCAATGTAAGCTGAACATCCTCACCAGAACCTTTGATTTCCTTTGACTTTCTACCACAAGAAAATCCAGGTAATAAGTAATAGCAGACTAGTCCTTCATTTCTGCTGGCTCAAATCTACCATGTGTTTCCTTAGTCTACATATTCAGTCAAGTTTTGCCCCAGACAATCATCGTTGTATAATTGTCTAAGAGTATACAGATCTGCAATTTGTAAACATATTGTAAAATAGTATCTCATGGATAGTCCTGCTGATTGAATCAGAGGGTGCAAATGATCCAGTTTATAACTGGGAAATTTCTCAGTAAGAAGCTTAATACTGAGTGTTTGTCATTGTATAAACTATACGTTGAATGTTTGAATGTTGCCTCTTAAACTACAGGTAACCCAATCTCCTCTAATCCGCTTCAAAATCAGGTTCCTTTCCTCAGGAGTTGTATATTTTGTTTGGGAGAGAAGGGTTCAAAGATCCAAAAGTGGTTTTAGACAGGCACCTTGAAATTCAGAATCTCTTCTTGCTGACCCAAATCCTCAGGGAAATGAAGAACCCACTTCTTATTTACTCATCAGGAAAGATTTTTGTGGTTTGGGACGGAGAGGGAGGTTATTTTCAGTTAAAGATTTATAATACTGCCAGAAGGAAGCCCAGATTTTGTCTAATTCCCTGGCTTAATCTCATTTCATAGAGGAAACTAAGTCCCAGAATGATGAACTCATGGGGCTGAAGAGATTGTTCTATGATCCTAGAAGATACAACAAATGATGGAAGTGTGGAGATCACAGTGCCCTGAGCTACCTTCTTGGTATTCTGTTCTCTGCACCATTGGCTGAAGAGCAAACTCTGATGAATGTTAATGAAATGGAAAGTTACCTTCTAATGGAGGAAAACCTACTGGTTGCTATTGCTAGTCCAGTCGGGTAAAGAGTCAAGGACAAGTGGTCATGCTAGCTATCATGTATTTAATTAAACAATTCCCTTTTTTCCTTCCAACAAGGATAAGATCCTTATTCTGTTGTGTTTGTACCAGTATTCTGCCCCATACTGTTTGTGTGTTCCGAACCTCAAGCAGGAGCTCAACAAAGATTTCCAGCATTTTATGAGAGTCTGTCATGTACACAACACACGAGATCGTAAAACTTCTTTTTTTTTGAGTTGGAGTCTCACTCTGTCGCCCAGACTGGAGTGCAGTGGCCACTCCCGGCCACCGCATCCTCGACCTGCTGGGCTCCGGCGATCCTTCCGCCTCAGCCTTCCGAGTAGCCGGAACTACAGGCGCGCACTACCACGCCTGGCTGAGTTTTTGATTTATTGTAGAGATGAGGTCTCGCTGCCCAGGCGGGTCTCGAACCCGCGGGCTCAGGCAATCCACTCACCTCAGCCTCCCCAAGGCGCGGGATTACAGGCTGAGCCACCGAGCCCGGCTGAGATCTTAAAACTTCTACTCTCAGCTGTCCCCTTTAAGGACTCCTCACCAAAATCCCCCCCACCCCCACGCACACCACTTCACTCAGCTCCTGCTGCATCCACTAGAGTCTGCGCATGCCAGAGCCTCCCACATTCCCAACCTTGCTCTCCTCGAGGAAGAATGGAGTCATTGTGATTTCTATGGCATTTCCTAGTACTTCTCCGAAGACTTGGTGTTTAATTCTGATGTGGGCGTTTATGTTACAGTCATTAATTACTTCATTAAGTCAAGTCACAAAACTAATGAGGATTTGGACTCAGAGTTGGTAAATGAGAATGTAATTTTGCCTGGATTATAGAATATAAAGATAAATAATGATCCAAATATGTGCAGAGAGAAGAAATTACAGCCTGTCATAGCTGCCTTCTAACAGAAAATACAGGCTTATATGTCTCATCAGAATTAAGATAAATTAAGTAAGATAATAAAAGCATCACCACTGGTAATATTTAAGGCAGGTCTAAGTTCACTGTGCATTTTATTTTCAGTTCTGACACCTAAATAGAGAATGTTCTTTTTTCCTATGCCATAAAAAAATTCTATAATTAACGTTAGAATCTTTTGAAGTTCTCATATCAGACATGAGGATGAGTCAAAGATGGGAGGCCATTTGAGAAAAGTTGCCTTTTTATGTGTGTGGGTACAGTTAGATAGAATTGTTTTGGGGGTGCCATTGAATGTCAGTCTAGAAATCCACACTCTACCAACTCTCAGTGGTGCCTGTAATCTATCATCAGAGGGAGAAGTTTGTCAATTCTCAAGAGTTCTCTATTACAACACAAGTACTATTGGGAAAGCAGAACACTGAATCATTAACAACTGGAATTGTGAATTGACTCAAAAGGGATTAACAAGCAGATCATGTCCAATGCCATAAAGGAATAAGTTTTAGGTCAGATAAAGGTTGATAATGAGGCGAGCAGATGCCTTGGTGTCATGGGGTGCTATTGTGGAAAAGCAATCCTATAATTATTTATGATTTGGGGGACCCTCTGCAGTTGGATAAGACACTAAAGGCAAACAGCATTTCCTTAACAACGTCACATCAGTCGTACCCATTCTGGAGGCTTGCAATAAATAAATCTGGAAGCAAAGCTGTTAACAGTTGGAGAGCCATACCATATTTTGAAAAGACAAGGATCTTTTTCTTCTAGACAAAAAAAATTACCCTAATATACAAAATATGCATATACTTTTAGGAAGGGTCAAGGACCCCCTGGAGTTTTCACCTAGTCCTTAGGTTAAGAAATCTTACTCTACAGGGTCACTCTCAAAGAGTGTGTCTGTCCCGTCCTTTAAGTTTTGAGTTTGTAGGAATCTGTCTTGGCCAGTTTATTCTTTGTCTTAAAGGCTGGAACAGGAAATACAATCGTTAAATTTCAAGAAAATATCAAGAGCCCTAGAGCATATGGCAATACCACTATGAGTGTATATCCACATAATATATATTGTATACTATAAATTCTCATAACCAAACCATCTCTTTTTCAAAGCTGAGAGGTTTAGAGAGATAACAAATTCCCCTAAATCGCACAACTATTGCTGGAGCCCAAGACTCAAGCCCAAAGGTATTTGACTCTGAAGCCCAATGTCTACTATAGTGTCAGAAGTAACCAGGATAGCATTCAACACCATAAAGTTCAGATTAGGGGCCCCAAACTGTATAACAAACAGAAAATGACAAGATGAACATCATAGTGTTCTTCAAGTTAACAGAATCAAACCAGCAGCATAGTGCTTGTGACCAAACATATGTACACTAACTCTCGTGGGAAAAACATGTTTGAAAACAGCAACTATAACAACAAGAACAGTGAGGTGATACCTCCATTCTTCCAAAAATGGTAGCCATTTGCTTATTATGTTAACAGAGGAAAAAATGACTGATTTAAGTGTCGGCACAGGTGAGTTGAGTTACATAAGAAAGAATTTCTTTACAATGTTAGTGTGACTTATTACAAGATCCAAAGAGATAATTTAAAATCTTCTCTGAATGTCTTTTAAAATAGAATGAGTTCTCAGCAGGTTGCTTAAAGGCAGGGAGTTGACTTAATGACTTTAATGGGTCTCTTCAGCCCTGTGATCCCTGGGTTAGTAAAAGTTTTCAAAACGTAGATATGATATATAAGCTACACACGCTATATAAAATTATCAAATAGATCTTTTTATTTGAAAGTCAATTACTTCACCTTGAATTTAAACAGTCCTTTAAGACTGAAGACTCTGTATGTCCTCATATTTAATTTACCTTCTTCCTCCAACAGCCCTCCCACAAAGGTTGGTTTCAGAACAGCATATCCTTTGGAATTGTGTTTGTCTCTGTCTTTGGACTTGGATTGGAGTAGGGTAGGGGATGGCAGCACTGAAACAGAAGTCAAGAGCTTTGATTCTTTTCCTAGCTTTCTCGTTTACTGACTCCATTATTTTGGCTCACTTAACTCCTGAAATAAGTCACTTCCTCATTGGTAAAACAAGGGTGCTGGATTAGATATTTTACAAGATAATCAGCAGACATTGTGGACAAGTGAGGTAAGCTGCTCTTCTCCAAAGATGCTCACCTCCTTTTTACTTTCATCTTGCCCACCACACCCCATGATGTCCTGACCTTTACTCCAATTTATTATATAAATTCAACAAATGTTGTTTGAATAGTAATATGTACAGTATTCAAGTCTCACTTCATTATTTTGCTATGGAGTCAAGCCTTTGTAAGTAACGTGAAGTGAGAATTGGCCTTTCTCTGAAGAAAGGGTACAAAGCAAAATACGTGTTCTCGTTTATACTTTGGTCAGGGATGATCAGTAACTAATGGGATGGGTCAACAAAAAATGTAGAAAAAACAGATTAAGATAAAACATACTAGAGATGTGATTGCTAAGGGAGAAGTCTGAGGAGAAATGGACAGAAATTGGATACTTTTTCATTAACAAAGACTGTGTCCTGCATCACTGGATAGAGATTTGTTAACACTGAGCTAAGACTTTTCTTTAATATTTAAAACATTTGTTTTAATTTTACTCAAGTAACCCAAGTGTTTGAATTGGGAGTACACCTACAGAGTTCTGGTCTCCTGCTCCTTCTGTTTTTAGACTCACACCTTTTGGAATATAGATATATAAAATGTTAGGAGTCATGATATTGTTTGTAATGAAGTCAATGTACTGTACACTTCTCTTTGTGTTTTGTTTGACCATCAAAGCCTTGGGCTTTGGTGTTTATGGAGTTAATTCTACCTCAACTCCTACAAGGCTAAGAAAAGCATGGAATCTTTTCAGGATGAAATACTATCATTATTTGTTTAGGTTTTAGGAAAACGCAAATATAAAACATCAGCACAGAACATTACTTTTTAAAATGTGGATCAAAGGCTTACATAATTAAATAATTACTTGATTATTTACTGTGTGGAGTGGAGGCAATTTATGAGTTTGTCTTTGGTACTTTCAGCCTCTTCCTTATATAGCATCTTCCCACACTTTCTTCATCCTATTCCATGTCTCCACTTAGGAATCCAATATGCTAATTCTCACTACTTTTCTCAGACACCAAACTATCAAATTTACTATCAGAAATAAATTTTATGTCAGCTCTTTACAGTTTAGTATGAATTTAGGCCAATGGGTTTCCTTTCCTAGGAGTATTAGCACTGTAAACCTCAGTATGCAGAGAAATTCCTTCCTAATGGAACTTCAGCCAGGATTTTTCAGCACCTTTAAGACATTGACAACTGTAGTCCTCTTGGCCTTGAACTTGATTCAAACCTGCAGCTGGATATGTCTATTAGCACTAATTACTCTTTGGCCTTTAGCTAAATTGAATCAAGTGACTCAAACAGAAGTATGAGTACCAACCCCCAAATTCTGACAATATTTGGGTCACACAATTTGTTTGCAAAGTTAGAGCCACTTTTCCTTGTTCACTATTAATTCCTTATTACTCAATTTATCATGTGTCCACCTGCCTTGTCAGACTGGAACAATTCCAGGGTGGGGACGAGCACCTTACTCAGCTCTGATCTCTAGACCCAGCACAGTGTCTGGCACATTGAAAACACTTCCTGGCAAATAATTAGATTCCTGCATTTAAAATCTGCTAAGAGCTTGTGTTTCCTTAAAGTGACATCCTCAGTTCTCCTTTACGCAGGTTTTTTCCTCTAATTTCAGAGAACACCCACAATGAAAGAAAAGTCTAATCCAGCCTGTCGTAGGACAAACCCCACCCAATCCAAAACAATTGTTAGGGCGTTTCAGGGCCTGTAATGTGCTATGCTTGGGAACCAGAGATACAAAAATTGTCTCTGGATCTAGGTCTTGAGAACATTATATCCTTTACAATTCTAGAATGGAAAGACCTTCACAAAATAGCAAGGATATAACAACAGCAATAACAGCCTCGCTTTATATCAGCAGTGCACGATGCCAGGTACTTATTAGAGCAAACACCATCCAAGGTCCGGAGGATTAGCTGGAGCAGCTGACACCCTGTGCTGCTTTTTATAACTCTTCTTCCCAGCACCATGCTCTACATATGTCCCATTTCATTAGGTCCCATCAACTTAGTTCGTGCCCAATACTGCATTTTGCACCAAGTAAACGCATCACCGTGGAGAATATTCTGTTTCCTTAAAAACGAAATGGGCATTGGGGGAAGCTTCCTGGTTCTCTCTGTAAGCAATGACTTTGACAATGTTTTTCAAATAAGCAGTTTCTTACATTCCATAAGACATTGGGGCTGTTAGGCCATCAGCAAGCTGTGAAATTACTAAGTATAAGAATGGAATATATAATACAGTAGTAGCAAATTGTATATAGAATTGTCAAATGATGTGGTGGTGGTGAGTCTTCAAACTTGTAAAAATTATTTGCAAGGAGACTAGCTGTTCACTTCTTTTTTGGTAATGAAATTGGAAAAAAAGGGAAGATTCTACAAAGGACTTTCAAAATGCCAATAGTTATTCAATGTACTAAGTATCTGTCATATACGGTATTCTCCTAGACTGTTGGTAGATGTAACAAAAAAGGCACAACCCAAGTATTTTGGCCACAAAGAGCTTAAAATTTTAAAAGAGTACTGATTTTAAAATACAGGTAGTCATTTCTTTATTTATGGGACATGTACACTGTGTCAGGTACAGTGGCAAGCATTTTTTTATATACTTTATATCAGGGGTTGGCAAACTATAGTTAATGGGCCAAATTCAGTCCACCACCTGTTTTTGTAAATAAAGATTTATTGGGACACAGCCATGCCCAATTGTTTGCATATTATCTCTGGTTGTGTTTGAGCTACAGTGACAGAGTTGAGTAATTGCTACTGAGGAAATATGGTCTATAAAATTTAAATACTATCTGGCCCTTTATAGAAAATATTTGCTGACCTTTACTTTAGTCATTCTCACAAGAATATTCAGAGATGGATATGATGTTTCTCATTTTACAATTAAGGTAACTGAGGATTGTAAGTTATGCAACTTAGTAGCTGGCAAAGCTTGGGTTTGATTCTAGATTTGTCTGATTCCAGAAATCCATGTTTTTATGTGTTACTCACGTACAGAAATAGCTAAACTATATGGCAGGAGACATAAAAGCCTTATAGGGACACAGAAAAAACTGCTATTAGAGTTCAGGAAAGGGAGAGATTATTTTGAACTTGAGGCAATGAAGATTCTGGAAAAGATTATATTTGACTATAAAAACAAAAAATGATCTTCAAGAATTATCTGTCCCAAGTCGAAGCCCAAGCCCAAAGCCAATCCCAATCAATGTTAAGAGATCAAGGTCACATGTTTAGCTAGAAGCAGAGTTGAGATTAGAACCAGGTCCCTACTTATTCCACCAAAAGTATCTTCTCAATGATTATGTTGAGCCATTGAATTTGTGTGTGTGTGTGTGTGTGTGTGTGTGTGTGTGTGTGTGTGTGTGAGTGTGTGTGTTTAGATATTACAGAATGGTAGAATTAGCGAAATGAGATTTCATACATTATGCTCAATGACAATTGAACTGAACAGCCTGTACTTCTATTGAATGTGAAGAACACATTTGTACAGGTATTTATGCAATACCATTACCCACACACCATCCTATCAAAAACATTTTTGTTGTGGCAAATCACCCTTGTGAGACCATGTAAACCTCCGGAACTCTCCACAAACTTTAAGATTTAAATGATAAACAAGAAACCACAAGAGTCAAATATTCATAAACATCCTATCCTGCAGAATTAGGCAGTTCTAAACCAGCATAGAAATGGAGAAGTGAACAGATGCAGCCAATGGAGGTTTACCTGATACTGTAGAGCACTTTGCCATTTTTTGAAATCCGCAGCAATTTGTTGTCAGTGGTGACATCATGGAAGTTAGCGCCTTTCTCATTGGCAAAGAACAAATCTGGTTTCCAAATGGAGTCTAGCATAGATGGGTCCAAGTCCAGGGAATCATCTGGGTACTCACTGTATGCCAACCGTGAATCATTCCACTGTTGTCTCAGAAAAATGTTCACTCGGTAGTCCTACAGAAAGGCCATGCACAAGTGTTACTTATTGCCCAACCTGGTAGAGAGGTCCATCTACAATTTCCTCTCACCTTTCCCTGATTTGGTACAGGACTTGTTTCTGAGTAAACCAGACTGTGTATACCTTGGTCAAAATAAATCACTCAGTTCTATCAGGAGAGGGGACAGATGGGAGAAAGAAAGAAGAAGACAAGCAAACCAGAACGCCAGTGGAGCAGGTTGACTTGGTTGAATTTTTTCACGATTAAATTATTCATTCTGGAATGAGATAATATTAACTCAAGCTGATTTTGCTATAGAAAAAGGTGATGATGAATACAGAGTCATTCTATGACAGTAGATTGTCAAATAAAACGGATTCGTTTTCCAAATCAGAAATGACATAATCTCTAGTCTTTCTGCTCAGATAATTTGGGCAGAAGGAAACCCTGCAATTTTGTTAGCAAAAGTCTTATAAAACTGTGATATGATGGGGCAATATTTTAAAAATTCATCAACATAAGCATTAAGATGCTTCATGTTGACGAAATAATTTCCTTGACAATATTTACTTTCAAAATTCTTCAATATTTTGTCATTTGCTCTGAATGTGTTGTATCTACATTAGCCAACTTGATGCTTCATCCAAGTAGATCTTTTTTTAAGTTTTCTCAATCTAAACACTTTTTGACAAAGTGTTCTCCTTTGTTGAGCCTTAGGTACACCCCTGGCATTCTCATTTGGTCTGGGAATTTCCTTCTGTGCTAATGAATCAGCTTGGGACAGTGACTTCTCTCCTGGGGACTCTTACTCAAAGAACTTTATGTCCATGGAAAGTGTTGCTTCACTTGTTAATCTGGACTCAGACTAGACTTCAACAGTATTCCCTAGTCAAGTGGGCAATGATTTCAGAGCCAATAGTTATCCACTGTTGTCACTTGTGGTCATTTAGGGTAATATACATGTATACTCATTAGTTATTACTCTCTTTCCTTTACATTTTTTCCCTCATTTGCTCAATCTCCACATATTTGGTACTTGGATTTTGATTATTGTTTACCTTATTCTAAGGGTGAATAACTTGTCCTGATTTGCCTGAGAACATTCCAGTTTTGGCCCCAAAAGTTTCACATTCAGGGAATTACCTCTACCCCAGGAAAACATTGATGGTTGGTCACTCTATCAGATACCATAGAGACCATCTTGAGATGGCCAGTTTGGGTTAATTCCCTCAGGACCAAAAGTAAAATACTAAGTTGCAAAGATCAGGGTGTGTGGAAAGGAGCTTCAGTGCAGTTCCTTATACCTATTTACTAAACTCTGCAAATTCCTATGATTTTTTATCAAAAGCATTCATTCTGATGAGCAGACTCATAGAGCATTTTGGAGGTGGGAGTTCTTGGGAAGAGTGCCCAACGTAGGCTTAAAGAAGGTTAATAATCAAAGTTACCAACTACAGAAAATAAGTCATCAAAACCCAGATCATTTGGAAAGGTTGAGCTATTAAAAGAAAATAACTTGGAGATTCTCCATGGTATAACTTGAGGACTTTCTAATGAGGAAAATGTTAGCAGCTGACTTTTATTTGGCATTATACTAGGTCCTGCACTGCAAATTCTCAGACTTGAGGGCACTGTTGTGGGCTCAGCCAGACTTCCATCCCACCCAGTTTGCTCACTGGCTCCCCGAGTGAGTGGACCAAGAGAATGGCAGAACCTCAAAGTAATCTTGGACATCACACACTTCTAAACTTGTCCAAAGGGACCATATGGCTATAACTGGAAAGAGATTATTAACAGTTCAGTGTCTCACTGGGAACAGGGGTTACTGAAAGCTTTGGAGTTTTGTGTAAGGAGTAAGAATGTGTGGATTGTGAAAATCACAAAAGGGGCTATTGAAAATATAATAATTAAATTTACATATAAGTATGTACTAAATGCATCAATTGTGAGATTTTCTTAAGGTTTCTTAAGGGGGAAAAGTGCAGCTTTGGTGTTTGACATGCACTCCCTTTTACTTCCCTATATTGAGAACCAGTTAACCTTAACAGAATTATTTGATAGGAGTCTGTGTGTTTATTTCAACAGGAAGTAGAAAAGAAGAGGATCCCATCCCTTAGTCAAGTCCAGAGGTAGAGAAACTCTAAGTATGAGAAGTAATGGCAACTGGAAATAACAGAGGTGAGTGGGTTAAATGTCTTAAATCATTGGGAGGCCATTGAGGGCCCCCTCCCCACCAGGAAGTAATCCTAGAACAGGAGAGTTTATGATAAGCTAGATAGAGAGCATTGGGAAGCAAAATCACCAAAAGAACATGGTTACAATCCTCCCTTGAGCCTCAGAATTATTTTAAAATGTATATAGAGATATTCTGGAGAATATTACATTAGTGACATACAATATGTAAACAATGAACTTTAAGAAAAATATCTCAACAGAGATTTTCACAATAAATATGCATCTTTCTAAAAAGTCTTTCCCGTGAGTGTCCTTCAGTGTTTCCTGGTATTCTATTTTGAATTTTATATATAGAAAATGATGAAATAAAATTTCCCAATATTAGAGCTTTAAAAGAGCACTGAGTCTATCATATTCCAGTAGAACCATTAAATGTCTAAAGGTTCATATAAAATAAATCAATCTTCTTATTTGTAAGCAGGGGTAAGTATAAAACTTAGAAAAGAAATAATTTTATGCTACAACTAGAGCAGTTATACAAAATGAAATCTCTGTCAGAGTTTTTGGTTATGAGTATATATTCTTTTTAACATGTAATAATTAAAATTTGTTCAAAATTTTGTTTGTGAATATATATTATGCCAAAAAATAGCAACCCTTAAAATCTCTAAGAATAGGGAAAGGCACCCAAGGATATAGAGAAGTAGAGAGCCAAAGAAAATATTTTCTGGAGCTGTGCCTGTGTTACTCTTCCTGTTCACTGTCATTTTCAATGTAGGGTAAAAAATTGACATGTGTGATTTATCTATGCATCATTTCTGTTTATTTATACATAGGTTATTTTCTCATGATATTCCAAACCACAGGAGAATAGTTATATGGGTCTGTAGTTTTTCATGTCTCTATTTTTGCTTCTAGAGTTAATGAAATATTAAAGGGGAAGTAAATACTGAGAAACATGCTTAAATGCAGATGGAATTTTTTTTTTTGACACTGCTTTCTCTCTCCAGGGACAGAATCTACTTTAAATAAATGACACATTTCCTTGCACTAAAATTTGTTTCCCTATGGTTGACTACGGGGTATTGGATTAGGTAATGGAAACATTCAAGATATATATAATATGTATCTTACAGTTTTTAAAAAGTTATGTGTAAATCACAATCTTTATTATATTCTTAACACAGGAAATGCAGGTACCTACATTTCATATTATTATTTCATGTCAAATTTAGAATTTCTCAAGTTTCACATTTTCTGATACCTTCAACTGTTATATCCACTCCACAGAGATTGTTCCTTAAATTGAATTATTCTGGAACTATAATATTTAGATCAGCATTTGTAGATAGAGATTGCCACTCCGTTTCATACATACTCCTATTAAACCTCACCATTACACTCTTATTATTTTTGTATGTACACATTGTTCAATTTAATTATGTTTTAAAGGAATCAAACAAAAGAATATGCTTAGTTGATTTCACACAGTGCCTATGTGGCACTTTGGTTTTACCCCCGGCTACACTGCAGTAAAGTTTTCATAATTTCAAGTCTGTGCTACCTTTAATATGGGAAATTAGCCTTGGGTTTGAAGAAATGGGGGGCAGTTGCTTTATGATAAACTCATGCCTTCCCATTGCACTGCTAATTTAGAGACCAAGGTCACCTTCTATAGTATTTGCGTTACAAAATGCCAGACTTGTAGTTGATTCTTGATTTTTTTCTTAAGTCAGAAATAAGAAATGTAGCTACCTCCTATCCCTGACAAGTTAGCATCTCCGTGTGACTTGTTTATGCAGCTATAGAATAAAAGGGAGGTACATAGCGTTGTTTTAGTGGTTATAGCACAACATGCATTCTAATAAGGATTGTCTATTTTCTTATCTGAGTTCTTCAGGAATGTGACATCAGATTGGACACAAATCAACTCTTCACCCTGCAGCAGTAATCAGCAGAGCATGGGGGAGAATTTGGAGGAGTTAGAATTATATTCTGGATATATTCTCTGAGTGGACACATTTTGTGCACTTTCAGCTCACCCTCCCATCTGTTAAATGAGGAGAGGACCAGGGTCTACTGCTGTGGGATGGATAGTGTTCCAGCATGCACAAGTGAAATCATGTACTGTTCACCCACATCCTTCCAGGCAGTCACTTGGAAGTTGGATAAAGATCATCTTTTCTCCATTTTCTGATGACGCAGACTTGGAGAAACCTACATACAGATGGTATGCAAATACCCTTGACCCTTGCTAACATAACTAGTATTCTTAAACTATGCCTTTACGTCAAGAAAGAGGGGCTTGCAAATATACTCCCCATCCTGTAAATGTACTTTCCATCAGCAACTAAAGAAAATGGAGAAAGAAAAGAAAATGGTAAACTCACACTCCCAAAACAGAATATAACCTATCTCATCATATAGCTCTCAGTAGTCTTCTAAGTCTTTTGGGATCACACAAAATTTGTTCCATTGAATACACTGGGTCAACTAACAATGCCTACCAACAGATTTACTTGTTTCTTAATGAACAAAAGTATATATTTTTGAATAATGTATCTATAAAAAATTCCTTAGAGCAACACAACTATATTGTTCTGTGAATACACATTTTTGACACTAGTATGTCAAAAGAGTAAAAATTGGTATTCAGTCTTTAAGTGGGCCTGTACTTTGTGGACAGGCAATACCACCAATAAATTACTGAGATTTCATCAACCATGAGAAGGGCAGAATGGATAGCACAAAAAGAAAGTTATATTGAGTTCTTGAAACAGATAATAATTGCCTCTTATATAGAAACAAACACCCCAAACTAAAACCAGGTCATGGGGTAAGAGTGAGGTTGTAAGAGCACAGGAAAAAATTAACAGGTTTAGAAACTCAAAATTCTCAGGCATTCTTGGAAAAATTTATTCCAGAAAATGTAGAAAAAGCAAAACTATCATTTCTAGATAATAGTATTAATGTCCTCAATGACCTTATCATTGTGCTTACAAGGTAAGGATTCTGACTCCATTTGGCTCTGTTTAACTTTTTGACCAATTTTTCCGAGTCAAATTTTGAAGTATCAGTAAATATATGCATGGTAGAATCTTAAAGTTTTTGTAAAGGATGCTTGGGCTGTAATGGCACTCTGGATGTGCAATAAACTGAATAGTTGTGTCCCCTCAAAATTCATATGTTGAAATCTTAACCTTTAATGTGATAGTATTAGAAGGTGGGGCTTCTGGGAGGTGAAGAGGTCATAATCATAGATCACTCATGAAATAGATTAGTGCCCTTTTAGATACTTTCACAAAATTTGACTCAGAAAAATTGGTTTAAAAAATCCTTTTTTCTTTCCAGAGAATTTTCTTTCCACTTTGTGAAGATACCAGAAGTTAGCAGTCTGTAACCCAAGTAGAGCCCTCACCAGAATTCAACTATGCTGGTACCCTGATTTCAGACTTCCAGCCTCCAAAACTGTTAGAAATAAATTTCTGCTTTTTATAAGTCACCCAATCTGTAATACTTTGTTATAGCAGTCTGAGCTAATTAAGAAAGGGTGCACCAGATGGATTCTCAGACAGGGCCTTAATTATCTTGAAAGATAAGACCCTTTCTTGGTGGAGCAATTCTCCCATTCTTATAAGCATCTGAATAATGTGCATTGAAATATTGATGCCTTAGATCTGGGGTTGGCAGCCTATGGCCTCAGCCTGCTTTTATAAATAAAATTTTATTGGAGTACACTACACACATTTGCCTACTATTGTTTATGACTATTTTCATGTCAAACGGACAAAAATTGAGTAGTTGTGACAAAGACTGACTCTCAAAGTCTTAAGTATTTACTGTCTGGTGTTTCATAGATAAAGTTTGCCAATCCCTACCCTAGGTGGCACGAGGATTTTTCTTTGACTTAAGCATGATAGTTTCAGAAAATATTTTTATAGTTTCCCACCAAAGTCATTATTTAAGAAAACAAAATGTATTTTTTCGAAGCCAAATTAAGTTTGTCATTACATCAAAGCTAAGAAGTAAAATAAACGAAGCACAATACACATCACTCTTCTAACCATGCAATTCTGTCTAATATAGGAGAAGAGACAGGCTGTTTATGTTACCCTTGAGCAACGATTTCCAAATTTTCTGAGAGGAAGCATGACAAAGGACACTTCATAAGAGGCCAGGAAGTACCTAAGTAGCTATTAAAGACAGGAAAACAAGAATATCCACAGCTTCCATTTTCATCTCCTTAAATGCTTAGCTTTTTTTTTTTTGAACATTGATGAATATCAAAAAGGTGCACATTTACATTTTTGATTGAGAATAAGAAGCAATGAGGAGATTTAATCAAAGCAACTTAGGAGTTTAATTAATGCAATCAGCATTAGGTCGTGCAAATATTGTCATTGAATGCCATCGTGTAAAGCTGGTGACAGTGATTTGGGCTACTGGAAGCTTTGCCCCTCTTATTAGGATAAAACCAAGAGGAGAGAGACAAAAACTGAATGCCAAGCCCAGAGGTGGTTTATTCTTTCCGTGTTTAGCTTTCCTTATGAGTCATTTAATAACTTTATCAAAACTATTTGATTTAGGTAAAATTTTTAATGCGCTACATCCTGTCAAAGCCCCTGAAGTCTCATTTCTGGCTAATGCTATTTCAGAGTAATATTAAAATGAGTAGTAAAGTTAAATCATGTCTAATTTTGCCAGTAGAAAGAGTGGTAAAAAGTAAGTTAATTATTTCTAACATCAAGGATAGTACAAAATGCATTATTTTTTGAAACATGACTCTAGTATCCTAAAAGAGAAAATTAATATAAACAGGGGAATCTTATTTTTACTTCTCAATGCCATTATGCTCATTATTTCACTTCTTGAGTGTTTCTAGGACATTGGCCACTATAATACATAGTCAGGCTCAACTACATTTTATTTTGGTTTCGTCCAATAAGTGGCTGTATACTTTACATAGTCATGCAAATTAGACCCACCCAGGGGACTTAGGACTTAAATAATATGGGAACCAAGAAAATATTTCACTCAAAATACAGTCTCCATATTATAGCCTAGAACTGCATGGGGGTATGGCTAATGATCTAATAGCCTGTGTCACAGGCAACATGACCATGACATTTATAAAGAGTCTTGGCTGATTTTATAGTATCTGAAATCTTTTTCATATACATAAATCATATTTGCACATACTTTAAAATGAACTTCTAATTAGTTTTAGATTTATGTTTTTTTAAACCATGCATATAATGTAATTGCTATGGACTTGAGAGTGCTTTCTATTGCCAACAAAATTGTGTGTGTGTGTGTGTGTGTGTGTGTGTGTGTGTGTGTGTGTGTGTGTTAGTCTAAGTACAGTCGCTTGGCATACATCTTAAATGTAGCATCAAAGGGAGGCTTGACTATGTTAAATCTTCCATTATATGTAAAAAAACAGGTTATGACAAACATCTCTCACACTTTGAAATGTATATTTCTGAACCACTGGGAATGCACATATTTAAAAATCCTTAACTATGCATGATGCTTATTGCTGACAATTCTACCAAAAACGAACCCAATATCCAATGTTTCCAAAAGTTCTCTGGAATGATGAGTATAAGATCATTGAATTTTAAGTAATGAACTCTTGACAAATGACTTTCCAAAATGAAAAAGTGTAAGTTATTGCTTTTTAGGTGAGCAAAGTTGGAAATTGGCACTCAGTAAATGTCTCACAAATATGCCACAATGCTCTTCAATCCCACATCCCATTCCTTCACACGATGGCTTCAATGCTCAGTCCCACTCACCATTGTAGTTTCTGCTATTGACCCAAAGCTGTTGATAAATATGTTGCAGGTAACATTTACAGGAGACCCTGCAAGTTGAACAATAGAAAATTTGACAGTTTGTGTTCATGGCATAACTGAGTCACGTTTTTCTCTTGCCAGTGGCATTGCAGCACTTACCATGGTGGTTTCTGTGACTGATCCAAAACTGTTGATAAAAATATTGCAAGTAACGTTTACTGGAGGACCTGCAGAATGCAATAAGAATATTGCAATAGACATTGAAGCAAAAATACAGCTCCGTCAACATCTGTGCAGATGGCTAGAGATGTGAATAAAATTAAAATGATGGTGAGATAGCAAAAAAAAAAAAAAAGTACCTGAGGTGCATAATGATAACACTCCCATTAGCACTTTGGATAATGACAGTTAAGCAATGCAACTTACCATGAAGGCTTTTACATTTGGAAAATATAAGCTGAAGATTATTTAACTGAATTCATTGTTATAAGTTGCTCTCAAAGTAGCCTTTTGGGTGGTGGCTTTCTTTAACCATGGGATCATCAATATTGCAGACATTAACAGTGGTGTCCCATAGTGATCAAATAGTCTGGGTCATGAGATCACAATGGAACTGCATTTTGGATTATGAATAGGTAAGGAACAACATCGACCCCCTTTAGCATGACACTCATTAAATCAGTGGGTAACTTTGATTCTTTTGACACCTCTGAATTTACCCCACTCCATTATATCCTCTGATACACAATGAAAAATGATGAACAGAAATATAATAACAAGCTGGGAGCAATGGCTCATACCTGTAATCCCAGCATTTTGGGAACCCAAGCCATGAGGATTGCTTGAGTCCAGGAGTTCAAGACATGCCTAGGCAACATAACAAGACCTCGTCTCTCCAAAAAAGTAAAAAAAAAAAAAACCCAAACAAATAAAAAAACAATTAGTTGGTTGTAGTGGTGTGTGGCTGTAGTCTCAGCTACTCAGGAAGCTGAGGTGGAAGGGTCGCCTGACACCAGGAAGCTGCAGTGAGCTGTAATTGTGCCACTACACTCCAACCTGGGTGACAGAGTGAGAATCTAACTCAAAAAAAAAAAAGAAAAAAGAAAAGAAAAGAAAATACCGCCATTAACCATCTATTCACTTGCTGCTTTCCCCGTAGAAATGTGTCTCTCATCACTTGACAGAGACTCAGCAGCCCAGTGCAAGCAATACTCTAGCTGACTCTGTATCCAACAAACTGGTAGGATCTGAAGGAAGACAAGTTTGGCTTGAAGCCTCCCTCAATGGCTAGTAGTAAAATCACAACTTTTGACTGCACGTGGACAACACATTTTTAAACTCTGAGTCCATGTTGGATTGTTGAAATAAAGAAAGAAAAATTGTGATAAAGTTGCTAATTTAAGTCCCCAGTCAATATCTTTTGGTAAAAGGAGCAAGAAGTTTCGGTAAACAATGTGTTGTTATGCTTTGAAACATAGCTCACTTTTTTTGTTTTTAATGAAAAATAACTGTGTTTATTTTTTTTAAAAGTTTGCAAGCAGGTATCACAGGCACCATCATATTAACAAAATAATTTTCAGATGCTATCTTTTAAATACTCCAAGTCTTTTCGCTTGTCCCTGCCCTGCTCTTGTTAGCATCTGGCAAAATGAGTTCTTCTCCATGGGCAGTTCTTACTTTGCTGGATTTTGTTTTTATATTTTTTTGTTTACGCAGAACAAAACAAAAATGAGTCTTTTTCTTTCTTGACCATACAATTCTACTCTATAACAAATATATGTTTCTGCTAATAAGCAATAAATTAAACAAGGTAGAGTCAAGTAATGACAAATTGTATGCGTTTGCTTGTTTTCTTGCTCCACAAAGAAATATTTCCGTTTAGATCATTCAATGGTGGAAAACTTTCATGAATTCTTATATGCAAGATAGAAAATAAATGATGGAAGGAAAGAAACAGAAAAAAAGAGAAATGTCATTTTAACAGTAGGAATTTTAAAATATAAATATTGTCTTTCTTGTATATTATCTGGTACCCAACGATCATGGAAGCATTAGAAAGTTGGGTCATACCATCATATATTTGTTTACCAGGAAGGATTTCCTGGTAAATGGCAGTATGAGTATCTTGCTAGAACTAAAAGTATTTTTTAAGCTGCCATATATTGATACCCTGTGCTAGAGAGGTTAAGTAAGTTACTTAAAGTCACATCATAGTAATTAGAAAAGCTGGGACTCAGTGCCTCATCATTCTTATTCCCAAAACCTAAACTTTCAACCACTTTGCTGTACTGCCTTCATTACACAATATCTTCTCTCCCTTTCTCGATCCTTTACATCTGACCTCTTCAATCTTGGGCATTTTGTTTCAAGACTCATTTGCATTTCTATATAAAACCTTAGAAAGAAAAAAAAGTAATTTTAAATAAGGAATTAGCACACACATATACTAAGAACTGACATGGATTAAAACCTTAATGTGTACCCGTGAGTGCCTTATTTCTTCTTCAATAATTAGATGCTATCATGATCCCCGTTTCTTAGATAAGAAAAGTTGAGGCAAAAGGGTGGTCAAGATTACAGAATTTATAAGAGACAGAAATTGCCTGACTTTAAGGATACGTTTTTTAACTATAGGGATAAAATGCCTGAGGCCAATATAATCACCTACTGACAGAAGCTACCTAAATATGGGGCTCAACCTGCAAGTTCTTTGGAGTAAATGATAGAGAACTGTTTTTCTCACTTCTAAGTGTTATATTGATATGTGCCAGCACAACCTTTCATCTGTGTTTTAGCCCCATAATCTGCTCAGGTGCTCTAACTGACAAGGACATATTCTTAGATATGATCACCAGTGTATAAATGTGATATATAAACTATAAAAAGAAACAGTTTATACCAGTTAACCTCATCTAATTGATGTATCAACAAAGTGATGATATTGCAAAGTGAGTTGGAGGATAATCTGACAGGGGAAAAGAATTATGTAGACATATAATCTCTCATATCACTATGATTGCCTTTCTTCTTTCCTTCCTTGTCTCCTCTCTCCCTTCTTCCCTCTTTTCCATTTCTCCCTTCTTCCCTTTTGCCCTTGCTCTCATTTTTCCTTTATTTTTTCTCTTATTCTTACGAGAAAGAGTGATCTGACCATACTGAAATATGCAATCCAAATACAAATGGAAGCAAAAAAAATCCAGAATACTTTAAATGTATTTGGAAGAATGGGTCCCCTCCCCAAGCCCTAGCACAATCCTCATCCCATATTGGTCTTCTTTGTTACTATACCACTTTCTCACAGTAGCTTCTTTGGAGTAAGCATTTGTCTTAGAAACACATGTAAAATTATAATTATACTACTTGGGAGAGATAATAAGTTATTGATTACTGTCCATTAACATCTTTGCTTCCAGATCAGTTGATTCAATCAGCTGTAGTAGGGAACAGGATCATGAAGAATAGTACTATTCATCATATAATAGTGATGTTATATCCCCTGCTACTCAAATTGTGTTTTGAGGACCAGCACCATCAGCACCAACTGGAAGCTTGTTGGAAATGCCAGATCTCAAGTTCCATCTGTGACCTGCTGAAGCAGAGTCTGCACTTAAACAAGGGGGATTTGTTGCTTCAGACCATTTTTTTCTCCCTTTCAAGATTAAGATCATTTTTACTTTGTTTCAGACTTTTAGGTGTGTCCCTTGAAAAATTAACTCTAAAATTGACCTTCAATATGACCCAGCAATCCCCCTACTGGAAATATACCTGGAGGAACTCAAATCATTCTACAAAAAAGATGCCTGCACACTCTTGTTTATTGCAGCACTATTCACAATAGCAAAAATAAGGAACCAACCGTGCAGCCCATCAAACTGGACTGGATAAAAAAATATGGTACATATACATGATATGATATTATCTTCTTTATGGCAGATAAAGAAGAATAAACATGGACTTCACAGCAACTTGGATGGATTTAGAGTCTATCATACTCAGTGATCTATCACAGAAACAAAGAACAGAGTACCACGTGTTCTCACTCATAAGCGAACCCGGAACATTTACTATAATACTACGAGAAAGCGATTGGTAGTAGCAGGACACTGCTAGAGGAGTGGGGGCACATAACATCAATAAGGGTACTTACCTGACCTCAAACCAGATGAAGCAGCGACCAAAGGGAGGCCTAAACTTCTCCTGTATGATGACCATTTGTATACCTAATCCTAAATTGTACCCTACATCTTTTTTTTAAAAAGAAAAGTTAATTATAGTCCATATATGAAACCTCTAAGCTCAAACAAGTCTGGAAAACATTATTGAATAAATCTAGGCAGTTTTCTTTAGTGTAGATTTCTCCAAAGTTTATTTTCTTTAAAACTTATATATATATAAGTATATATGTGTGTATATATATATATCCATAACCACTATCTGTTTCCAAACGACTATCTGTTTCCAAAATTTTCTATCACTACAAATAGAAACTCTACCCATTAAGAAATATGTTTCTGTTCTCCTCTCCCTTCAGCCCCTGGCAACCTCTAATCTACTTTCTGTCCCTATAAATTTTCCACAGCAGCTGCACCAATTTCCACAAGCAGTATGTGATAGTTCCAGTTCCACCACATCTACATCAACACTTATTTTTCATTTTTAAAAGTTATAGCCATGTTAGTAGGAGTAAAATGGCATATCATTGTGGTTTTGATTTGCATTCCCCTAATGACTGATGACATTGAGCATCTTTTCATGTGCTTACTGGCTATTATATATCTTCTTTGAATAGATGTCTATTCAACTCTTTTACTCATTTTTGAACTGGGTGATTTGACATTTTGTTTTGTAGGAGTTCTTTACATATTCTGGATCTTAACCCTTTATTAAGGTGGTCCCCAAACTCTAGGCCACAAACTCATACCAGTCTGTGGCCGGGCAGGAACCAGACTGCAGAGCAGGAGGAGAGCAGCGGGCAAGTGGAGCTCCGTCTTCTGTCAGATTAGTGACAGCGTTAGATTCTCATAGGAGCGTGAAACTTATTGTAAACTGTGTATGCAAGGGATCTAAATTGCACACCCCTTTTGAGAATCTAGTGCCTGATTCCCCTCTTCCCATCGTGGAACAATTGTCTTCCACGAAACCAGTCCCTGATGCCAAAAAGGTTGGGGACCACTGCCTTATTAGACATGATTTACAAATATTTTCTTTATTGTTTTTTTCACTTAATTGATAACGTCCTTTGACTCACAAAAGTTTTTAGTTTGGGTGAATTTAATTTACCTTTTTTCTTTTATTTCTTGTGCTTTGGTGTCATATCTAAGGATCAATTGACAAATTCAAGGAAATGAAGATTGACCTTTATGTTTTATTTTGAGAATTTTTTGGTTTTAAATTTTATATTTAGGTTGCTGATTCATTTTGAGATAATTTTGTATATGATATGAAGTAGAAGTCCAACTTTACTCTTTTGCATATGGAAATTCAGATGTCTAGCTCTATTTATTGAGGAGACTAGTCTTTTCTCATTAAATGAATTTGTCACCTTAGTCAAAATAAATTGGCCATAAATGTTTGGGTTTATTTCTGAACTATCAATTCAATTATATTGGTCAGTATGTTTATCTTTATGCCAGTATCACATTGTTTTGATCATTGTAGCTTTGCAGTAAGTTTTGGAATCAGAAATAATGAGTCTTCTTTTGTTCTTCTTCTTTCCCAGGGGAGAGCAAGAATGCAGTCCCCCACTATCACAAATTATGTAGTCAAGTTTCCCACATTTGAAGAAATCGCAGGGGTCAGCACATCCTGAGTGCAATGGATAAACCTTGTCCTAGGAAAACCACCTTCATGATCATGGCATCTCCCCTGCCAGGTAAGTATGTCTTTTTTTTCTTTTTCATGATTGTTTTGACTATTCAGGACCCTTTGCAATTTTATAAGAAGTTGAGGATTAAGTTTTCCACTTCTGTCCCCAAAAAGGCTATTGGAATTTTTGATAGGGATTGAATTGAATATATAGATCACTTTGGGTAGTAACGGCATCTTGAAATATTAATTCTTCCTACCCATAAACATTGGATATATTTCCACTTATTTTGGTTTTCTTTAATTTCTTTAAGCAGTGTTTTGTAGTTTGCAGTATACAAATATTTTACCACCTTGGTTTAATTTATCCCTAGGTACATTATTCTTTAAATACTATTGTAAATGGAATTGCTTTTTAAAATTATCTTGTCAGATTGTTCATTGCAGATGTATAGAAACACAACTGATTTTTGTGTGTTGATCTTGTATGTTGCGACACGTATTAGCTCTAGTATCTTCCTTTGGGATTCTTTGAGGTTTTGTGCAGATAGGACCATGTCATTTGTGAATAAAAGTAGTTTTACTTCTTCCTTTCAAATGTGGATGCCTTTTTATTTATTTTTCTTGTCTAATTGCTCTGGATAAAACTTTCACTACAATGTTGAATAGCAGTGGCGAAAGCAGGCATACTTGTCATGTTTCTGATCTTAGTGAAAAAAGTTTTCAATCTTTCGCTATTGAGTATGCCTCCCATAGATGGTTATAATTGGGCCATGTTAGCTGTGAATTTTTATAAATGACCTTTATCATGTTGAAGAAGTTTCTATTTCTAGTTTTCTGAGTGGTTACCATGAGGATTACATTTAACATGCTAAATTTATAATAATCTAGTTAGAAATGTTACCAACTTAATTTAAATAACATACAAAAACTCTACACTTTCACAGCATCATTCTCCTTTATGTTGTTGTTGTCACAGATAATACATTTTTATTGTGTGCACAATAATATTGACCAATAATTTTTTATTCATTTGTTTTTTTTAAATCCTGTAAGAGGTAAAAAGTGGAGTTACAAACCAAAAATACAATAATACTGTTTTTATATTTGCTCATACATTTACCTTTACTGGAGATCTTTATTTCTACATAAGGCATTTAGTTACTGCCTAGCATCCTTTTATTTCAATCTGAAGGGTTCCCTTTATCATTCCTTGTAGGGCAAGTCTAGTGGCAATAAACTCAGTTGTGTTTTTCTGGTAATGTCTTAATTTCTCCTCATGTGTGAAAGACAGTTTTGCTGGATATCAACAGTTTTTTTTTTTTTCTTTCAGCACTTTAAATTATCATTCCGTTGTCCTCTGGCTTCTGAGTTTTCTGCTGACAAACCAGCTGATAATCTTATTAGGGATCCCATATATGTAATGAGTTGTATTTCTCTTGCTGTTTTTTAGAATTTTCTCATTGCCTTTTGCTTTCAACAGTTTAGTGACAACATCTCTCAGTGTGGATCTCTTTGAGTTTACCATACTTGGAATTTATTGAGTTTCTTGGATTTGTAGATTTATATATTCATCAAATGTAGGAATCATTACTTCTTCAAATATACTCTTATTCTAATATCTTTCCACCTTTTTATTTCTTTCTCCTTCTGGAACTTCTAATGTGTATATTGTTCCATTTGATGGTGTTCCATTGGACCTACTCTTCCATTTTGTTAACATAACCCTTCCCTTCTCCAAAACTAATACATCCATGTGAATTATGGTGCTCCTGAGTTCCAAGTTAGGTAAAAATAGAGATGAGCACTGTCATAGTCATAGACTGAATTGTGTTCTCCCAAAATGTATATGCCCTAATGCTTGGTACCTCAAAATGTAACCATATATGGATATAAGGTCTATAAAAAGTTAGTTAAGGTTAAATGAAAGCTGGCTATAATCTGATATGACTGGTGTCCTTGTAAAAGGAGGAGAGTTATCTACTCTGCCATTTTATTGACGTCATCCTTCTCTTCTCCAAAACTTTAATACACCCATGTGAATGATGGTGCTCCTGAAGGAAAATATATTGTGTGTCATTATTTTCCAAACTTATTTTACCATGGATTTTTTTTGTTTGTTTTTTTTAGGTGGATCATCCTTTTCCTGGAACACATTTCAAAGATGATAAGTATTCTGCAAAACATAGTTTTAAAAATGCTGAAACACACTATCCACCTATTAATTCAATTAACAAATTCCTATTGAACAGTAAATCTGTTAGATGATAGTAATAGAACTATTAAGAAGACTAAAACGGCAGTCATGGGGCTAGTATAAAACCCTGTGCTCTTGCCGAGAGATAAATGTTCTATTGGGGACTACTCAGGATGGAGAGGCAATGGAAGAGGAATAAAGAATCAGTAAAGTCCAGCTTAACCTTTCCTAGTTATTTGTTTAAGACCAAATCTCTATGATGATCCTGTAGTAGTCTGGAGATATACAACTCAGGGATGCAAGTGAAAAAACTCTGTTTGTAATTGGATTTGACAAATGTATTAATTCCTGAATAAGTTATCTTAAAAACTCAGCACTCAAGTCTACAACATTTTTCTAAGTAAATGGTGGTAAATAGTTTAAGTTTTTTGGGTCACAAGATCTTTTTCACAACTACTCAATTCTGCTTTTGTTGAGAAGATGACTGTAGACAATATGTAAATAAATGAATGTGGTTGTGTTCCAGTAAAACTTTATTTACAAAACAGGTGGTAAGCCAGATTAGGTTTGTGAGCCAAGTATGCTGAGTTTTGCTCTGGAATCAGACTAGAAGATTGAAAAATGACAGGAATTGTTATGGAATTCCATGGTCTTTCCACAGCTCAAAATGAGGCCTGTTCTTGCACATGTAAGAGCATAGGGACTAACTGTAGGACTATTTACGATGAGTTTGCTGATGTGCTCTGTGGCGTGAATAAAGTCCACTTAAGCAAAAAGAGTGGATGGGAAATTATATCCTTGGGATCAGCTACCCTGAGGTGGGCTCAGATGAAAGCCATCAAGCCTGAGTCAGACCACTATGTTGTCACAAGGGCTAGGAGGTAATATGGAAGTGAAACAGGGCTAGGCAAGATAATGTGGAAAACAAATACTTAATGTATTTGACTCAGTCATTATAATGACTCACATTGCTTATAAAAATGCATGAGCCTTCTCTATTTTGCATATTGAAAACCTGGAACCAATTTTTATAACTTCTACAATGGTAATAAAGTGGTATCTATTATTCATAGTGGCTAATTTTTAAAAACTTGTTAATGTATATATGTGTGTGTGTGTGTGTGTGTGTGTGTGTGTGTGTGTGTGTGTGTGTGTGTGTGTGTGTGTGTGTGTATCCATTTGTATTGACCAAGGCTTTCCAAGGTAACAATAAGTACTACTTTTTAAAAAGCTGTGTGATAAATTCAATTTAAAAAATAAGCATTGGGAAAGAATAGGGTATCCCGTATAACACCAAAACAACCACAATTGGTTAGTTTTCCTTAGTTGTTTCCTAGCATCTTTAAGATTTTATTACAGAGATATGGGGTACTATACTGCATGCAGGTAAAGTCTGGGCTTCCAACTGGCCCTCCTTCCCCTGATAGTGGATCTGGTACCCTTTGTGCTGTCACGTGCCCTCCGCCCTCTTCCCTCCTTCCCTCCCCTAGTATTGCCTTGTGATTGCCAATCTCTCCTTTCTGTTCATGTGAATAGTGTTCAGGGTCCACTTATGCATGAGAACATGCAGTATTCAGTTCTTTGCTTCTGTGATAGATCGCTTAGTATAATGGTCTCCAACTCCATGTGGTACATATACATTATGGAATATTATGCAGCCATAACAAAGAACACAATTATGGACTTCCCAGCATAATTTTAATGTAAAAGCTGCTTGAGAGCAGAGATAAACCTTTGAATTCCAAGATGAAATGATATTTTTTCATTTCTTGTCACAAATAGACAAGAATGGCTTTTCATTTTGCAATTTATTTCTCTTAAATAATGTAATGTGTCTTCAAGTATGACAATTGCTTTAGTGTGGAGCCCTTGGATTGGAATAGAATATTAAATATATGTGCTTGACTTATAAACAAATTAAATTTCCTTTGAAATAGGAAAAATGTGTCTTGCAGAAAGATCATTGCCATTAGCCTAATAGATAAAGGGGAAAAATAAAGCACACAGAGAAAACAAGAAGATGTAGAGTTAAGGATCAGAACCTTGATATCTGAATACAAGTAAGCACTGTTTTTATGAAGGTTTCCTGTGCTTTGATGTCCATGAAAGAGAGAACCTTGGAGCATGAGAGGATTACAAGGGCGAGGGGATGGTTCTTCTCGGTGGCATTCCCTTTGTGAGGGGGAATTAAAGGTATCTAATCTGAAAGAATGGAAACTTTTTTAAATGTCATGGTTGTAATTAGAAATGGCCACACAATCTACCCATTGTATTATTTCAATCTCTTTGAAAATTCATCATAAATAAATTATATACTATTGATTCTTCTACTAAACACATGGTTAAGTGGTTTTACCAGTCCTACCACATTCACATTCAGTTTATTTGCTGACATCCAGGTCTGTGCAAAAGATAAAACATTCAGAGAAGTAAACACCTGGACAATCACTGATTCCCACAGCCTGATGAGATAGTTCAGCAAACCATTTGCTTAGGACCAGCCATGTTGATAGAAATGAGGAAATTCCAACTCAAAGCAACTATTAACACCTAAGGGAGCTTAAATACAAGAACCAAATGCACCTTCTGTAAGTCCTTCCCACTAATTGTCACTTCCCACTAGTTGTCAACTGCTCCCACACAAGGATAAGTGATGGATGGATGGACACACGGCTCAGTTCCATGTCAGAAGGATTTGGGAATACTGGCAAGTTTCTATCTTTGTATGTTGTAAATTACTCCATGGTTTAAAAAGAGGGGATAAAACAGCGTCCATTATCTCATATAGGATGATCACTTTTAAGAGAGAAAGTAGATGCCATTAAAACTATACAAGAATGTCAGGCATAAACCAGGACTGTTCTGAGAAAACCTGGACTCTGAGTATGATGGCGACTAGTCTGTCTTGTTTTTAACATTAACTCTGATTATCACCACTTGTGGACTTTTAACAAATTACAAAAACTCTCTGAGCCTGTTAATTCTTCTGTAGAATAAGAATAATGATGGTAATTGTGATAACTAGTAGTAATGTATGGAAAGCATGTAATGGTTGCTTTATAAATTGTAGTTGCTATTATTTGTAGTAATGGTAGTAATATTACTATAATTGTTACAAGTTCATTGAATTGTTAAAATATGCCTATGTAGGAAATAGATCATTAAACCAATTTTGGTGTAAACTGAAATCTTGAGAAGAACTTGGATCTTCCAATATCCTCTATGCTAAACTTTACTGAAATAAAACCTGTTTTATTCTATTTTCTTTCTCTTCTCTCCATAAACGTTTTATTCTTCCTCAGCTCTACTGGATTTCTTGCCAGGACTCAACCACTTTTTATAGCTTCCTTGCTTTAGGAATTATGCATAAACATTATTCATGTCTGGAGTACCTGCATACTTTTCTCCAGACATGAGTTTCTTCAATCATGTGTTTGAGATGATTGCTGCTAGCTTCTTTATTTAAAATAGCTTCTTCTCAACCTCAGTACTGTTGTCATTTTGGGCCAGATCACTCTTTGTTGCTGGGAGTTGCCTTGTGCATTGCGGGGTATAGCAGCATCCCTCTTTTCCATCCATGAGATGCCAGTAGCATTCCATACCCCACAGCCTCTGTTGTGACAACCAAAAATGTATCCCGGCATTGGCAAATGTCCCGGGGCGGGGGCGGGGGGGTGGCAAAAGCATCCCCCGTTAAGAACCATTAAATTATAAAAATGGCAGAATGAGTGAAAAGGCTACTTAACCAAGATCACATTTTATGTGACAATGAAATTAACTTCAGATTATTCTTCTGCTTCACCAAATAAATGCTAGTGTCATATTAAAATAGTTCTTGGTCATGACTTTCTTCTGAAAAAGGCTCATATATTTCAACAAAATGTGAATTTAAAAAAAAATACATTTAAACATACTTTGGGTGAAAACATGGCAGTATTATAGAAGTTATATCTCTTTGTTGGGTTTGTTCATTGAGAAATTAGATTTGCAGACATTTACTGAATTGTTTCCATGTCACAAATCTCCAGTCACTTATTAAATCAACAAATATTTATTGAGTACCCATTATGTACCTGGTATGTACTTACTCTTCTACTAATTATTACTTAGAATTATATGGTGAATTGTGGAGTTAAATAAGGGAAAATGGGGCATTAACGACAAGTCAGAAACAATTTGCTGAAAGCTCTTGAGTCATTCTGCAAGAAATGTCAGAGGAAACAAAAAGTGTGTGCCCAACCAAGCATCACAGAGAGGGCATTTTTACTAAGCCTCTCTCTAATACAAGTGAACTGCTGCTTTTTTGTTCATTACAAGATCATAATGACCTTAAAGTGAACAGTTTATGTTTTAAGAGATTCAGGGCACTTTGCTTGTGGTACCAATGTTCATTTTCTATTTAAAAGATCTCAAAGGCTAAATGGAGTTTGGGGTTGGGAATAATTTGTAGGTATAATCTACACATATTTTTATTTATGCTATAATAAGTAAATGTTATCAGGCAGAGAATTGTGGGAAAACATTAGATTTTGGCTATTTGATATTGGGGTAGATAATAAATAAAAATTAATTTAGCCTCAGCAAAAGACAATTTTAAATGCCATTTGGAATTAGTTTTGAAATGGAGAGTCCTGAGAATTTGTCATGAACTCAGATGACATATTCTTTCATTTTTAGGAAGTAACAAAAATAGAATTAAAGATGACTTTCTCTCATGTTAATTGAACCCTCTACTACTTTGCAAAATGAATAGCAAGTTCATCAACTTGTTAGGTCATGACAAATTGAAAATAGATTTTTTGCATTAATAATTTTTAAGCAAAAACTATGCCATGTTAGGGATGATAATAATGGAACCGGCTGATAGCATCCACACATATATATCCCCTGGGTGGGCAAAAGCCCCCCCCCCCAGTAAGAACCATTAAATTATAAAAAGATCAAATGGCAAAATGAGTGAAAATGTTATTTAATAAAGATCATATTTTATGTAATGATGAAATTAGCTTTGGACGATTCTTCCACTTCACCAAATAAATGCTAGTGTCATATTAAAATACTTGTTAGGTCCTGACAAATTGAAAATAGATTTTTTTGCATTAATAATTTTTAAAGAGGAACTATGCCATGTTATGGATGATAATAATGGAATCGGCTGATAGCATCCATACATATATACATGCTTTTTTCATATTCAAATCTTCTCATCATTCAAGGTCAAATGATAGCTACTCAATGAATTTCTCCATGATTCTCCTCATCTGAATATTTTCTTGACATTTCTATAACCCCATAATCCTCACCATGCTATATTATCATCCATTTTTCTATGTTTCTCATCTTTTCTTGTATGGTCTAGTTAGGGCGTGGTTTTATCTGATTCACTGTTATGCTCTCCTTGGCAATTATGATAGTACTGAACATATGGTAGGCATTCAACGAATGCTCAGTGGATCCTATTGACTAGAATGTAAGTTTTTTTTGTGTAAGGAAATGTCAGTGGCATCCCAAGAAATCGGATTCAGAACAACTTTCAAAACAAGGCATTTTAACCCTGTCAATTGGCCTTCATTTCTTCAGCTTTCAAAAAGTTCATTTAAAACTAATCCATTTAAATTGGTTGTCTCATCTAAGCCTATGAGATCAGAAGCAAATTCTGTTTATCTCTCCAGAGCACTCAACAGAATGAGAAAGTTATGACAAAGACATGGCAACCACCAATGAGAAGCATTGCAACATGCTCCTTTGAAACCACTACTGAGCTGCACTGTTTGAAGTGGGGCTAGGATAATTCTTAATGTTGCCCTCTTCTGACATCATCCTTTACCTGTACAGCATGACATAATTTTAAAAATCCAGAACTTTGGGGCAGAAGACTGGATTTAAATCCTGGCTCTGCTAAACACTATTTGTGTGACTCTGTGCAGGCTACTTAGTTACTCTGGACTCCAGTTTCATCTATAAAAGAAGAAATATTTTCACCTAACTCTCAGGTTCATTGGAAGAACAGAATGAGACAGCAGAAGTATGAAATGCCAGCTACTTCATTTCTGTTACCATCTCCTTCCCCTATCAAGTAAGGATCTTCTTTCTAAACCTTGAGATTTTATCTTTTTCTAAAGACAGTCAGATGTACTTTTCTCATGCACCATATCTCTGCTCAGCATTTAATTGCTCTTATCCATACTCACAGCGTTAAGAAAATGACCTGGATTTTAAAAGTATAAATAAACTCTAGAAAAAAATCAGATCCCTCCTTATTGGAGAAGGATTGCATTATTAAATCTAACAGTCATGAGTGTAGGGAAAAAATGCACGTCAATGAAAACCTATGCATTTTTATACGGCATATCCTTCAGTGTTATCTGACTCTGATTTTATGGGAGCTATTTTACAACTCTGTAAATTATATAACTGATGCAAAATATCTCTTGCTTATAGGCATGCAAATTCTGTCCTGTTCTGTCATGTAGCAGTTCAAGTGACTTCCTTTCCCCACTGTGGAGAGGCTAGTTTTGCCTCCATTTGCATATTTATTTCAATATTCTTGATCTATAAATGTGTCTGTTCTTTGGATTTTCTTTTGAAGTGATTATGCCATCTGCCTGGTTCTCTCATTAATTAATGAGTTGGATAAAATCTTTAACATGCATTAATTTTATATCTATATGAAAGTCATGATCTTACCTTATTTTGGAAAATTATCTTTTAATGTGAAGTTTTTTTAAGAGAGAGATTATTTGACCCTTTGGAAGTCTTAGGCTCAGAGCCAGGCTTTAGAAGCTTGGAGACCTAAATCCTGTTCAAGACCATTGGACTGCCAGGGAACCCAGCACTTTCTATTTAGCTGTCGAAAGAGATCTGAAAGCACCATGTCTGCCAACGAATACTACCTTAGCTCTCATTTCCCTCCTCTGTTCCTCTGTGGTTTCCACAAATGGGGACTTGTTTCCTCCTTAGGCATTCTGCACCATTTCTCTGAGGGTGGGAAGGTCACCACTGTACTGTTAGAAAACAGGTTTTCTATGTCAGCAAGAAATCTAAAAATAGAAACCAGAGCTCCTGATATGTACTTTTCTCTACCAATAACTAGGACAGCCACTTTCTACTGCAAAGGGAAACCCTGAAATCATGGCGCTTGTTGTGTTTACAAGTGCTCAAATTTGGCTGACAGACCCCCCCCCCACACAGTATTTATGTAGCAGTGCTTATCTCATGCCACACTAGGCGTCTTTGTAATTCAGTTTAATCAAGAGGACATTTACTGAACTCCTTCTACATACTGGGTGTTTACATAGTTTGGGTTCCACTGAGTCAAGGATTTAGGTAACTGTAGTTTATTAAGGATGTAAATAATATACTTGATGAGAAGTGGGGAAGTAAGAGAGGATAGGGAAGGCAGACAGAAAAGGTATACTAATAAGTCCTTTAATTCCTGATAGCAAATGAAGCTTTATCCCATGAGAAACTCTGGAAGCCAGTTCCTCTGAGCTGTCCTATCCAAGGGGAGAAGGAGTTGGGGTATTTTAAATTAATTTACATCAGTCATTGGATGAGATTACTCTCAGAGGACATTAATTCATCTTTACTTCTGGTCTGCCATGAGAGTGGGTAAATTGGCTTGAGTCAGAGAAAGCCCTTAAGCAATGAAATGCAGCTGCTGCCACCTGGAAGTCAGGTTGTACACTAATGTCATAAGGGGTTGGGGATATGGGCAAGATACAGAAAATGGTGCCTTATTAGGTCCTGGAAATACCAAAATGTACTCAATCTTTGCATTCAATTATCTCATAATGAGTTTATTTTCTTAACACTCACAGTATTAAGAAACTCATAATCTGCTATAGCAGAAATACATGGATTAAATGAACTACAATGCAATATGATAATAAGAATAACATTTAAGGGAGCATAGCAGAGGAGGCAGTGAATTGTGCATGGGAACAAGGGAAAGGGAAAGGAGAGGAGAGCTTCTTTGCAGGGGGTTGACGTATCTCTTCATACACAGAGGAGGGGGAAGATATGGCTGTTTTATAGCCAAAATGTAATTAGCAACTGAAGGCTGAACTTACATTATTGTTTTTTATTGCATATCCTTTCTCATAATTGAAGGACTCCAAATTTTGCATTGTTAGAAATTTTTAAAGAGATGGAGAAACTGTCCTCTGTCTAGATTCCGATATTATATAGTTCTACCTTCATCTGAGTGTGACAGGATTTCTGGTGCTGAGCTGAATAGAGCTACCCCTCCAAGAATGAAGAAGCCATGTGACTTTCTCTCATTCAACATATCTGCTTTCACACTTGAAGTGGTAGGGGTCATTCTTTTACTAGACACCATCACTACCTGTGGGCTCATGATAATAGGCAGTAGCATCACCTTGGGACCTTGAGAGGGTTATAATTTGAAGACATGAGAGTTTGAATAGCTTGCTAAAGAAACAGAGTAGAGTTTGTACCCGTAATCCTTTCACACTAGAGACAAGATTTGTCGAAACTTTAAAAAGGCTCTCATTGTGTGTGTTGTACCAGATACAATAGAGCAGCATTGTAGAAAAGAAAGTCCTTTGATGAGAAGTGGCCTCATTCTCAAACCCTCAGGTAATAAAGGTAGAAAATTTGTCAAGTCAAAAGGCAAGAATCTTACTAAGAGAGTCTTTTGGGCATTAGATTGGGTTGATCCAAACTTCTCTAATCATTCATCTCCAGTCATAAGAAGTGTCCATTTACAAACACAGACATTAGTAGCCAGCCTAGACCACCATAAAATATAGTCCAGTTGCTGAGAGTGTGAGTTCCAACACCCTACTGCCTGGATTTGACCAGCTGCTCTGCCTCTCACAGTTATGCCAACTGTAAGGATTCTGAACATTAGTTTTTGGATCTCAAGAAATGAAGTTGGCATCAACGGTACTTATCAATTCTGTGGGGGAACAAGTGAGAGCATGCAGTGACACACTGATATGTTGTCTAGCACATCACCAGGAACACATTGCTTTGTGACCCCGCCCATACTCCAAGTCCTCACTCATTTTCCACCTCTGCCTTATACTTCAGCCATGATCAACTCCCCTTACTCAGAACTTCTAGTCCCTATGGCACAATTCCATACACTGCTGCATGATTGAGTTGACTTATGTTGCTCAGACTTGTTTTATGTCTTTTATTCCATTTGCCGGGAAGATGATGCATTGCTAGAGGACAAAGGATTGTCTATCACTACTTCTATGAGTTCCTAAAGTTGCTATAAGTTAGACACATCATAAGTATCTCTCCCGAGTACTTTGTGATTAATATGTACCTTGCCACAAAGTTAACTTGACTTTGAATATCAGTGGCAAATGCTTCCTCTGCTTAAGAAAAGAACAAGTACGTTAATTCAGAGAGCAATCTCCTTAGTTCTGAAAAAATACCACTCCATCTAGCAGCCCTCAAACTTTCCCTCCTTTGTCCCGGAGTGAGCTTGGGCTCTTCATATACGCTGAAAGTAATAATAAAGAGAATGAATGGTAGATGTTAAGTCTCAGACTTGGAGTCTTCTCTTACTATGCCCTAGTGATCAAGGTTATTAAATGAAAACATTCCAGAGAATAAACTCTATTGGGAACCAGAGTATAGGACGTGATCAAATGTCAGATGAAAGGACATGCTTTTGGGGTATCATAGACAACATTTTCTTGGAACACGTTTAAGTACATCACAAGTTTTCACTGAAAGAAGATGCTTAAAGTTATTACAAAATGTCATTAGTCAGAGACAAAATTGCAACATGTGTAACCCATGAAGGCAGTAGTCCCTGTATTCCTTCTGCTTTCCCTCAGCCGCTAACCGTTCGCTGCTACCCCACTACCCTGGTCTATAAGCTAGTTCCAACACATCCCAAACAGAAAGCTGTTGGGTGATGGGAGAGAAATAAACTTTGCTCATTCATTTAGTTATTCATCAAATATTTATGAAGGATTAATAATATGTTCAAATCTGAGGTTGTAAAGTTAAATAATAAACACATCCTTTGGGCAAAACGCTCCAAAGGCCCTTAAAAGCCTCCCCAGCATGGCTGTAATTAAGAAATGAATGCAAGTATAACTCATGAGCTTGATGTACAGCAATGCAAATCTTTAAGGCTTTTACTAACTCACTCACAGTCATGAGGGCAAACTCATGCCAGACTGCCTGGGATCCAAAGCCAGTTTTGCACACTTACCGGCCGCATGATCCCGAGCAACCAAATAAGCTCTCTGTTCTATTTTCTTATCTGTAAAATGAGCATAGATAACAGTATGCATGTACCTCTCTATAAGGTTATGGGGAGGATTAAATTAGTTAATAAACAAAGTGCTTAGAAAATCCTTGCTATATAGTAAGAAATCAATGAATATAAACCAACTATGTTATTATTAACAATTTCTGGGCCCTTATAATAAAATGGTGTGAAATATATGGATGGGCGCACTGAGAAATAAAGGGCTGGCTAAGAAGGCAACTGATAGATAACTCGGACACTGAGGCCCTTCCCTTTCATTCATCTGACTTGACCTTCTGGGTCTTGAGTTTAAAATAAATAAATTACCTTCCTACTCCATAAACTAACTGAGAAGTATATGTTTTAGTAGAAAACTCTGTTTTATGATATGTTTAAAGTTTTAAAATGCTTTCTGAGTCTTGCTGATCTGTCTTTGTGGTGCAGCGGGGGCAGGCATCAAAACATCAAGGGCCTGGTGCACCAGCTTCATGGTGACTGCACCCAAACCCAGCCCATGTTGGTGGCAGTAGTCCCTCTGAGGCAGATGACAGAATACTACTTCACCAAGAAAATAGAGACCATTGGATGTTAACTTATCCTGACTACCTTCTCCTCCACCTGCAAAACTTATTATCTGAGTAAGAAAATGATATTTCTCCTCCAGTGCAAGGGTAATTTCTCCATCTACCATATGAGATTGACTCTTCCTGCCCCTTCCAGAACCAGCTTCATCAGTTAACTTTTATCCCTTTTGCACTTTCAGTCTCTCTTTCCTTTATTCTACATACACACTCTTCTCTTAATTTCTTAAAAAAACCTCCCCTCCTCTCCCTCTAACTCTGTAACCTGATATCTAATTTCTCCCTTTCTCTTTGGCATCAATCTTTTTAATGAGAAAACTGTACACTTACTTTCCCCACTTTCTCAAATCTCATTCATTCTACCAACTCAATATGGGCTTTTGTCTCACTATTCTAGATACATTGTCCTTGCTAAGGTAAAAAAATGTCACACTATCCAAATCCAAAGAACTTTTTCCTTGGTTCCTTCTGCTGAAAATTTCTGCTGTACTTAACATGGTTGATTTTCTCAACCTCAAAACTCTTCTCTTAACATCAAGGACTGCATCTTTTTCTGATTCTTCCCCAGATTTTCCTACCATTTCTTCTCTGTATCTCTTGTTAGGTGATTCTCTTCCTCTAATTTCTTCAGGGCTCTTGTTCACAGAAATCTTATCTTTATTCCTCTGCTCTGTTTATTCCACACATTCTCATTGGGTGATCTTAGTTCATACTGTCATTATGTAATGACTCTCATTCCCACTTTTCTAGCCCCAGCATCTCTTCTTGGCTCCAGACTCACATTTTCATCTGTAGATTAGACATCTTCTTATATCCCCTACTGTATCCGAGTAAGCAAAATCACTGTCTGCTTCAATTGCTCAAAATGGAAACTTAAGTCAAACATTTTTTTTTTTTTTAGTCGGAGTCTCACTCTGTCACCCAGAATGGAGTGCAGTGGCATGCTCACGACCACACCAGTGTCGACCTGCTGGGCTATTGTGATCCTTCCACCTCAGACTTCCAAGTAGCCAGAACTACAGGCACACGCTACCACACCCGACTAATTTTTTATTTATTGTAGAGATGAGGTCTCACCAAGTTGCTCAGGCTGGTCTCAAGCCCGTGGGCTCAGGCAACCCACTCTCCTAGGCCTCCCAAAGTGCTGGGATTACAGGCTGAGCCACCAAGCCCAGTCGGTCCCTCACTTTTTTCATATATCCTTCAGTATCTTCCTAGAAACCACATCCAATTGCACCCTCTTTCTTCTTAAAAACCTCAATTGCCTCCCTATTACCTGTAGTTAAACCTATGCCTTAATAATCTTCTTCACACACTTGCCTTTACTAACTTTACTCTCTAGTCTCATCTCCTATGATTCCTCCCTTTTACTCCCTCTGTGTATACTTATTTTTTTATTATTCCCCAAACTAGTCGTGTTCTTTCCAGACATAGACAATTCCATATCTGATATTCCTTTTTGCATTCATTGAACACCTACTTGTCTATCAAGACCAAATTCAAGCACCATCTCTTTTATGACACCTAAAGCTACTTCTTTTTCTACTCTGTGAACTGAGTTCTCTTATATCAAGGGCTCTCCAGCGAAATGTTAAGATCATCACTATTCGTGGTACCTTAGTTCAGTGGTCCTCAACATTTTTTGGCATCAGAGACCGCTTTCGTGGAAGACAATTTTTCCACGGATGGGGGTTGGGGGGATCATCAAGCACTAGATTCTCATAAGGAGCATGCAACCTAGATCCCTTGCATGTGCAGTTCACAATAAGGCTCATGCTCCTATGAGAATCTAACGCCGCTGCTGATCTGACAGAAGGTGGCGCTCCTCTCTCCTCCCACTCACCTCCAACTGTGTGACCTGGTTCCTCACAGGTCACAGACCATTACTGGTCCACAGCCCGGGAGTTGGGGACCCCTGCCTTAGTTACTTCTTCCAGTCTTTTGTAAAGATTTTTGACTTATCACCTCCTGTACCTTGAGAGCCACTCTTTAGTTTATTTTTAAAGGTGGAAGACGAGGCACAAAAGAAGAATTTAAGAGGATACTCAACCACAGGCTCACTGGTGGGAAGGAAATAACAGCTGTAACCATGAAGTGAACCTGATGTTACTTCAGCAGTCAGAACTTCCTGGCACTTTGGGAATGTCCAATATTAACAAGTATGAGTATGATTTGGGCCCCTTTATCTTTGTTTACTAAATACTGCAGACGCTGAGTAGGAGAGGGGCCTTAGGTCAGTGGATTCTATTTGGGTAAGTTAAATGCTACCATCCATCCCTGTTACGTATTGGGCATGGGAAATAAAACTTTTTAGAAATGAGTTGTTGGTCCTAGAGTAGTAGTAAAGAGGTGGGATAGGAAGGTTGCAGGCTAGAATGCTGGTATGTTAACATTAAAAAAAAGTCATCCTTTACTTGGTACCTAGCACAGTGATACTTATATAACAAGTGTGTGATAGATGTCCACTCACTTAGCACTAAATATTTATTAAGCTCCTACATAAACAGGAAGCACACAAAAACCAGGGGCTTCAAAGATAGATTAAATTCAACTTACAATACAAAGGGAAACAGCTATGTTTAAAATGTATTCCTTCGAGTATTGTAGATGAAGAATGAGCGTCCCTGTTAACATTTTCTAATGACTTGCTTTCCTCTACATCCTATGCTTTATGTATAAGGAAAGACGGTGTTGGTCTATGTCCAGTCTGGCAGCAAAGTATCTCTTTATTCCCCCTAAATGAAAGAATGGTAAACAACATTCCAGTTATTTTCTCTTCAGGAAAATTCTGTAGAGAGTCTGGTGAGATAACACATATGAAAGGACTTCATGCATTTTAAAGGAATCACACATATTGGTGGATACTAATTTAATATTGTTGTTCAATTTCTCATATCCAAGTTTACATTGGTCAGATTCTGGGATTAAAGGTTGGTAGTATCTTTTTTATTCATTTGGTAAGTGTGTACTGACTGCCTACCTACTGTTGTGTGTTGGAGGTACGATAGAGAATAAGATGAGCCCAATCCGGCCTTATTGATCTAGTCTAGGAAAGAAAGAGACAGCGAGCCCGCGAATGACAAGACAGAATCCAGGCTGAGCATGTAAGTAAGGATGGACTTGGTAGTTTAAGGGAGACTTTGTCATTTCTAGCGGCAGTGACATTTCACCTGAGGGCTGGAGGATGAGTAGACAGTAGGCTGATAGAGGGGCAGGCGTGGCAAAGGGAAATGCACCTACAATGCACCAGGGATGAAAGGTTTGAGGAGCAGGAAACAGAGCATGGAGGCTGGAACACAGAGTGGGAGGGTGTGGCCAGTGATGTGGAATGAAGATGCTGACATAGACAATGTTGATACTCCACACAGGTCCTTGGATCCCATGAACTATGTTGTCACCTCAGGGTGCTTTTCCTTCCAGTAGTCAACACCTGTGGTCTCTCACAGAGGACCGTCCTGGGGCTACTTTTCCTCCCTGCAAAACCTGAGGGCAGTCCTTGACCAATAACTACACATAGAGGAATATGAAAACCTAGCTCATGCCTCCAGTCAGGACAACTCTGAGGTGCAGCTGACACTGTAGAGTTACCTTGAGGAACCAGGCAGAACCCATTCTCTCTTGGCCTCTGTCTGAGCTCCCACCCTTGCTTGCCTTTCCCACATCCTTGTCTGATTCTCCACTCTCTTGCACGTATCCCCTGGTTGCTTATCCTTAATAAATCTCTTTCACACAGGATCTACTTCTTGGAAACCTGGCTTTTGACAGATGTAGTAAAGAACTAACTGTGAAGACCTTTGTGAGCCTTGTGCAAATGTATGGACTTTATCCAAAAGTGATGAGAAGGCCAGGAGAGTTTCAAGAGTCACAGGAGGGCTAGAATATCAAGGATACTAGTATTGCAAGCTCTGCACTCCCTTGGGTGACAGCCCAGCTTGCTTTTTCTGTGCATTCAGATAAAGATATAGCCAATCAGGCACCCCAGAGCAGCTGCACTATGGATTTTCTAAAAAAAGTATGGGAGTTTATTTCTGATCTTAGTGTTCCTTTAGGATCTATTTATTATCCACTCTTTATTTCATTGCCTTCTTTGCACCTGCCACCTCACCCCTCAATAGTCGATAACATTTTACAAGGGTGTCATTCTACAATGTATATGGTATATTACATGATGTCACCGATAGACACTTTTTGTTAATACCCTCGAGTGCTTTACTCAATCACTGAAGCAGATAATTTATTCTGGCATTTATATGAAAAGATAGACACTGAGAGGGTACCTGCTCACTTGAGATTTATGTATGCACAGTTTATTATGGCACATATTGTTTGCACATGGCTCCACATTCTTATGTAATAGTTATATTATTTTTAATTTTTAGGGGAATGAAAGAGGCCCCATGATAAAGGAATAACTCAGTCATGAAAGCTTCACATGTAAATCTACTTCACCCAAGTTACAGTGCTGTAAAGTCTACATTGATACTTCTTAAGTAAACTCAGTTGGGGGGCAGAGGTGCTGTGGAAGGCTCTTTCCTGGGAGTCCTTTGCAAACCCAATTTCAAAAGTAGGCAGCCGGGTGTGGTAGCACATGCCTATAATTCCAGCTACTTGGAAGGCTGAGGCGGAAGGATCGCCAGAGCCCAGCAGGTCGAGGCTGTGGTGGCCGGGAGCGGCCACTGCACTCCAGTCTGGGCAACAGAGTGAGACTCCAACTCAAAAAAAAAAGTAGGCAGAAAAAAGTGTGTAATTTTTCTATTTTCAGAGCCTGTTGACAAATACAGAATTATACAATTTTCTCCTTGAGAAAAGGGTATTCTCTTGTTGAGGAAATTCTTTTTTTTTAATGGGTTTCAGGATATTTGTCCCAAGTCACAAATCCAAACATTTTGCTGAAAACCCCGCATGTTATAAACTTGGTTGGCTTTCAGGAGATCTGTGGAAGACGCCTGCTGGGCTTTAAGAGGGAATATTTGCTCAGAATGTTTGATTAAAGATGCGCTTAAATGAGGCATATGTGCATGATAAACAAACGTGAGTCTTGGAAACTTGGGGCAAATAAAAGGAACATATATTCCAGGCTGTGGATAATTCCTCTTATCTTGGGGGAGCTTGAGAAAGTATGTCTGATAATATAGGATTAGTTTGCTAAAGATCAGATCAAGTATGCCACTGGCTAAAGAGTGGTCACTAATTCCAGAGAATGAAATGAGAATATTCCAGAGAAATTAAATACTGAATAGTATAGAAACCTTATTGTTAACAAACTGGGACCTCAAATTTTGGAGAGAACAGGTAGAATGGCACTTAACTATTTAAAAAATCCATAAGAAATGTAATTCTGGTAATATAGCTGGATTCAAAAATAGCTTTTTCAAACACTTTTCTGTAAAAAAAAAAAAAAGGAAAATTTTAGTGCCAGAGCTTCCTATTCACAAGGCATGACACTGGGAATATGTGGCATTTCTTTTCAAACAGGGGTGATGGCTTACATTTGTATAGTTTGGGAAGACACTGTATACTTCCTATGGAAAGCGAATCTCAGAATTCTGGAGAAAATTGTAGCCTCCTGTTCATATTCCTTGACTTCTGTAACTAAGAATCAGTGAAGCTACCTTCCCATCACCCAATATCTAATGCCATCATCTGCCCCTTGAAGAAGCAACTGTGATCCTGAAAGCAAATGATAACAAAGGATCTCAGTCAGGCACCTAGGCTATACAGAGCAAAATCTGAAGGCAGAGTAAGAAAACTGTGTGCGTGCACAAATCACTTTTAAGAATTTATTTTTATTTTTTGTGGAGATAGGGTGTTGTTATGTTGCCCAGGTTGACCTCAGATCCCGGGCCTCAAATGATCCTCCTACTTTGGCCTCTAACAGTGCTGGGATTACAGGCCCGAGCCACTGTGCCCAGCCCCAATTACTTCTTAATAGTTATATTTTATTCAGTGCCTTTTCAAGATCTAGGGTATCTAAGACTGCCAACCCTTAATCAAAATAAAAACTTAATCAGTGCTACCATTTAAATGTGTTACTAAGAAAGCACGTGTTGGAAATTTAATCCTCAGTGCAAGTGTTGAGAGGTAAGACCTTTAAGAGGAGATGAGGTCATGAGGGCTCTGTCCTCATGAATAGATTAGTACTGTTATTACGGGAGTGGATTCCTGATAACAGGGTGAGTTCTGCTTCCTCCTTCCCTCTCTCTCTCTCTCTCACCCCCCCCACGCTCACCCTCCACCCCAGTGTGCTCTCTTGTTCTCTTTTGTCCTCTTGTCTTCCACCATGGGATGACACAGCTGAACCACCGTCAGATGCAAGCCCCTCAACCTTAGACTTCCCAGCCTCCAGACATTGTAAGAAATAAATGTATTTTCTTTAAAAATTACCTAGTCTGTGATATTCTGTCATAGCAATACAAAATGGACTAAGACAGTTGGAATTCTATTTTCTGTGGGTTGTACGGTGGAATACCAGTAATGCTAGTGTCATCACTGTGGATACTTTGAAACAATGTTTCAAATAATGAAGTAGTTGGATACAGAATGTGCAGGGCTCAATCACCAATATGTTTTCATGTACTGTATAAAATAAATGACATGGATTGGGGGCCATCAATGAAGTCTAAGGTAGCTTCACTGTTTCCCCACCCCCCACTTCATTTTCTATATCTTCTTAAGAGCCTGGAGTAAGAAACAGGAGGAAAACAGATCAAGGTGATTATTTGACAAACACGCTCAGAGAAAACATGAAGGAGGAACTAGTCACTTAAAAGTTAGACTTATGATACATGAGAATATTTAGACATATATATGTCTATATAATCCTTTTCCTCCAGGATATTTAGTAGCATTTCAAAGACATTTCTCTTTCTGTATCCATTTTCACTGAAAACAATTTTCAACTGTTGTTCCTGGGGAAAAAAATACACACACATATATTTTAAACATAATCATTTTCAAGCAGACCAACTTAGAATATGTTTTAGTACTAATAAATAGGATGTTAATTTTATATCAACACAAGTTATTTAAGATAAATATTGCATAATTTCCATTTTCAATGATATTTTTCATATAGTTTTAACTTTTCATTTCAAGGAAATTATGGGAAAAAATTCTCAGCAATCACTTGAATGGAAATTGCACAACTACAAGATTTATCCATTTCTGACAGCTGCCTGAAAAAGAAGATGGTGATCCAGTTGCTATTTGTTCATACAGGATGAAACTTTGTCATATCCTGCTGAAGAAATGTCTCCAGTTCAAGAATAAAGATCACCTGTTTGTGTGTATTTGTCATTCAGCTTCTGCAAATCATAAAGAATAAAACAGAAGGTGACTGTTAGAACAAAGTATTGACTAATTTATTTTCTTTTCAATATATATTTTTAAATGTCACTCTACTTGTTTATTCATGTAAATGAAGGAGGCAATAAATAGCCTGCAGGAATATTCCAATTTGTCATGTATTTCTCTTGTGGCATCATAATGCTAATGTTGACCATGTGTCTAAATAAGAGCCTCATTTGCCGAATGCAGGGGCCTTCTCACACTTATGAATATTTTCCTTCTAAAAACAGATAATTATATATATATTTATATAAATATAAATATAATAGATATATTTATCATTATATATATTTAAGTTTCCCATCATCGTCATCTAATTTCATGGCAAAATTTTTTTGGACTTCTGGATTTTACCAAGACTACATTTTCCAAAGTATCCCACAAAACCCCAGTTTGTACTCTTTTTAAGGAATCTATGATCAGATGAGTGTGGGGCAAGCCCTGTGTGAAAGTTTTTTTTTTTTTCTTTTAATGATATGGGATACAAGTCAGGATTGGGTACACAAGTGGTTTACGTACAGGTGAAGTTTGGGCCTCCCATTGGAACTCACTTCACCTGGATTAGGATCAGGTACCCTTATTAAAGTTATGTGCCCCCCTTCCTCCCCTGGCAGTGTCCTCTTACTGCTAATCCCTTTCTTGCAGTATTATGATAAATGTTCAGGGTCCACTTATGAGTGAGAACATGTGCTATTCAGTCCTTTGTTTCTGTGACAGATCACTGAGTATGATAGACTTTAAATTCATCCAAGTTGCTGCTAAGTCCATAATTTTGAAATTCTTTATGGCTGCATAATATTCCATCATGTATATGTAATTTTAAAAATATTGATTTATTTGTACATTTATATTTATTCTTACTGCATGTTTCCTGAACACTTTTTAATATGCTGATAAATATCGGTTCTTTTTCAGAGAATGTTTTGCAGAATTTCCCATACTTATTTTATATTTAAAAACTTAGAGCCCATTTCATGGGACTACTGTTCTGAAAACCATCCTTGGCCAGATGATGAACCAAAGGAACATGGTAGCTACTTTTCCCAGAAGCAGCCTTTGTATATGAATTTGCTATCTCCAAACCACAAGCTAGATAAAAATTGTAAATGGCTTATTTCTTCAGTGATGCTTCATAATCTCCTGGTCTTCCCAGAGAAGAATGACATACTTGAAATATTGGGAGTTGAAATAAGATAGAAAAAATACAAAAAAAATTGGGCAGAATTAATACTTTCCCAGAACAGAGACATATTCTCTAAGAAGTTTGGATGCATCCAGGCTCTGTGGGCAAATCAATAATTTACAAAAGGACATACCAAAAAATATTAATTGAGACTATAAATTAGAACCAGAAATTATCAAAGTTGGAATTGACGTGACAGACATCTTGGTCCAAGTCCTTTATTTTGGAGATGACAGGAGTGAATCCCAGGTGACATACTCAGGTCATAGCTGTCAAAACTGGAGTTAAAACAAGGCCTCATGAGTCTCAGTTTAGATTGCTTTTTCTCTTGTGAGATTCCACCCCCCCCTTCATTTGGTAAGGCAATACTGGTGCACAGAATCTTGGAAAATATACTACAGAGAAGGTATCATCCTTCAGACACAGGGCAAACATTTCTCATTCTCGTCCTGCAGTTCTTGACCTGCAGGGAGTAATGATCGTGCTACAATGAATATCCAAGATCCCATCCCCCAGAGATTCTGCAGAGGTAGAGCTGGAGAGGTACGGGACCCAGGTTATGTCTTTTTAAAAAATTACTTTATTTTTAAAATGTGGGGTACAAATGAGGGTTAGGTACATACATGGTCATCATACAGGTAAACTGTAGGTACCTTATTGATGTTATGTGCCCCCCTTCCCCTGGTAGTGACCCACGACTGAGAATCCCTTTCTTATGGTATTATGATAAATGTTCCAGGTTCACTTATGAGTGAGTAAGTGTGGCACTCAGATCTTTGTTTCTGTGATAAATCACTGAGGATTATAGACTCTAATTCCATCCAGGTTACTGCAAAGTTCATAATTTTGTTTTTCTTTATGGCTACATAATATTCCATCATGTAAATGAACCACATTTTCTTTATCCAATCCACTTTTGATGGGCAGCACGGTTGGTTCCATGTTTTTGCTATTGTGAATAGTGCTGCAATAAACATGCGTGTGCGAGTATCTTTATTATAGAGTGATTTGAGTTCCTCTGGGTATATTCCCAGAAGGGGGATTGCTGGGTCATATGGAAGGTCGATTTTCAGATTTTTTAGAAATCGCCATGCTGTTTTCCACAGAGGTTGTACTTGTTTACATTCCCACCAACAATGTAAAAGTGTTCCCTTTTCCCCACATCCTCTCCAGCATCTGTTGATTTTTGAGTTATTGATGATGGCCACAGGATGTGTCTTTTTAACAAGACTCTCAGGTGGCTCTGAAGCAGGTTTTCTGAAAACGTGGCTTGAGAAATACATCTGGTTGGTTGTCAATTTGTTTTAATTTTAAATTCCAAATCCTTTCATTTGGCATACTACATACAAAGCTCATGTAGTAAAACCAGAGTAGATTCAAAGGAAAAAGTAAATATAGGAAATCCATTGTAACCATCACATATTGTATCTATAAGTTCTCCTGAATCACATCATCTAACTTGAGTGCTAAAGTGTGGTTTGCCAATTATGTGCATCACACACTTTTCAGACACTTTGAGGTTCGAAGGTAAATATACAGATTGCTTGTTTTCTGAAGACATTATTTGTGGAAGGAGGGGACAAAAATGCTTTTTTTAAGGGAAAGCCTGATCAAAGAAATCTTGATTGTTTTGTTGGTCATGAAGTGGTTCTTAGAAATCAACATGTTGAAGTATTTAAATGTAAATAAACTCGAAGACGTTAGATTAATATTATCTTCTATGGACACTTCAGTTTTAGAAATGAAAGAAAAATTGTGTGGCAAAGTGATTCTGGGGTTCCCCTAAAGTAGCAGAATTGCTAGGATGAGTCGCTGTATTTCAGGTGTGGTCATCAGACCAGCCAAGGAACAGGAAATGAACAACTGCCCAAAACTCGCCTTTTCCCGGAAAAGCCCACTACGCTGCCCTGATCTTCATGCTCTTCTAGCCCAAACCCAATCTTTCCTTCTGACCCTCTTACTCCAGGTCTGTGCAGAACAGAAAAGCAAGGAGAGGAGAGCTTGTCTCAGAAATGCTGCCCCAGGGAGACTTGGCATTAAGTATTGTGCTCAAATCTAAGCCTACAATGCATTCCAGCATGAGGAGCCTGGAGGAAATCACTGCAGGGACAAGCACACTCATATTAGCCAACATATTAAGTTAGACAGACAGAAAAACTGTATTCATATTTTCTTTTAAAAATCATTTATTTATTTTTTAGAGACAAGGTCTCACTCTATCCCAGGGTGGAATGCTGTGATCATAGCTCACTGCAGCTTCAAATTCCTGGGCTCAAGTGATCCCCCTGTCTCAGCCTCCTGAGTATCTGGGACGACAGGAGCATGCCACCACACCCAGCTTTTCTGTTTTTTTGTAGAAACAGGGTCTCGCTATGTTACCTAGGCTGGTCTTAAATGCCTGTCTTCAAATGATCATCTCACCTTGGTCTCACAAAGTGCTAGAATTACAAATGTGAGCCACCATGCCTGGCCTGTGTTAATTATTTTCATACACCCCACAGGAAGATCTGTCTTCCTCTCTCTTCTCTCTCTATTATTCTCTCTCTCTCTCTCTCTCTCTCCCCCTCTCTCTCTTCCTCCCTCTCTGTCTTCCTATCTTTCTTTCTCTCTCCCTCTCTCTCTCCCCAGGTACATGCACCAATCCATTTGTTGCACCTCTTCTAGTTTTCTGTTGGGAGACAAAGCAATCACATTATACTTCATCTCTCTTTTCCCTGCTTTTGAATGCAGCATTTATGTATTTGCATGAGATATCAAAATGGTCTCCAGACTGATAAGGGAAGGCTTGCTAAGCTCACCAACAGTGTTGGAGATGTTTACTCAACCACCTAAAGGTTGAGGGGTGAGTTTGCTCATAAATTGACATTTACACTGATTTTCATCCCCTGCCCCCAAAGACACTCTCTTATCTATTCTCTAATCTGGGAAACTGACCTTCAGGATTTTCACCATCTGGCAGCTGGTTGGGTTTGGCCAGTGAAAGGTCCCCACAAGAGAATGAAGAGCAGGAGGAGAGTGAGGTTAGGATGTTTATTCCATGGCTGCTCCCTGCTAGGACAGCACGGACTGATTGCATTGCTCCACAGCTTTCATTGGGCAGTTTCTCTATATGGCCGCCTTTACTGGGTTTTGGTTATCACTCCCTCCCTTGCTTCTTGAGATCTACAGTGAATAGTCCTTGAGGGTTGTTGTCTCTCTCACACCCAGATGGAGTGTGCCATCTCTTTCCTGCAAAGATTCTGGCTGATGCAGCATTCAACTTACAAAGTACATTCCAGTTTTTATAGAAGTGAGATTGTAGTAGTGAGAACTGACATTTAAAAGCTTACATTTCTATTTACTCCTCTATACTTAGCACTTAACATGGTGCCTGGCACATAGCAACTACTCACTAATTATGTATTAAAGGAATGAACAAATGAACTGTGTGTTTAGACTCAAATATAATGATGTAAAACATTTACATGTAATTTTTTGTGCCCATACTTATGCTCCCTTGCCACAGATATATTCTATTGCTTTAACAATGCATAGGCAAGTGTGGCTTTTTTCCCCTTAGGAAAATATGTTTCACCTCCAAGAGAAAAAAGAAAAAACAGAAGACAAGACTTAACCGGTCACATACATGATAATTGCCTATGCACTTTTCATATTTTTACTCAATCCAGGATTTCTTTTGCCCTCTTGGATGAGTGTACAGTGCCACATTTGGAGTATTTATGTTCTCAAAGAAGTAGTGGGCACACAGACCTGGTATGAGTCAGACAGAAGGTCCAACTTCCCTCTTGTATTTGCCTCATGACCATCTTGGTTGGACAGACTAGAGTCCAAGAGGGTAACCTCGTGACTTTATTCTTAAATCTTTGGCACAATTCAGAATACCACTGAGGGACTTATGTCTTTTGCTAATACCCTCCCTTTAGTGGTTTTCACATGACTGGAAATGTCTGTAATTAGTCACAGGTGTCCAGAATAGCCCTCTCAGGAACAAATGCTACATGCCAGTCAGCACAGCACCCTGGGCATTAACTCCAAGGGGAGCCCACAATGCTTGCAAAGACCTTGTTATGAGTATTGATCAGATATATTTCCATTTTTAATACCGTATTCCAAAGTGTTTGATCCAACATGCCAAAAATATATGTATCCAACACCATCAAAAACAAACTATTGACTTTTTTTTCTCACTCTAGACCTAACTACCCCAACTGGACACATTATACTGTTCATTCGTTAAGTACCAAAACCTGGATATTGATGCCATTATCTTTTTTCTAAATGAAGTCTTGGATCATCAGCAAAATGTACTGAATTTTTTTTCGGGATCAGGAAGACCAGAAAGCTCTATAGAAATCAAGACAGAACGTTTAGGCTCATTCGATAATGAAAATGAAAGGTATGGGGGTCACTCAGAATCAACCAAAAAATAATGCAATGCTTTTTCAAAGACCAAATTATGGGCTTCCATTTCTGGGTCTCTTAACCTGCCATGTTGTAGAGACCAAGTGCTCTCTTTTAATTACTTATTCTAAAATAAGAAGTCAATTTAGTACTTTCGTGCAATGAACCTTGCAACTACAGTAACTGGACAAGAAAATGCATCAGAAATGGCAGTCATAATCTCTTCAGTTAAATTTTTTTTTTTTTTTTCAGTTGGAGTCTCACTGTCGCCCAGACTGGAGTGCAGTGGCCGCTCCCGGCCACCGCAGCCT